>NW_019234909.1:123183-125187 GCF_002742605.1 Olea europaea var. sylvestris
AAATTAAAAAATATATTTTTTAATTTAATTAATAGCATTACACTTAAATAGATATTAAATGAAGTTAAATTATATTAAATCCTTGTTTGAGCTCCATTCTTTTCAAAAAAAATACATCCATGAACAGTGTTTTGATATCATTTTAATCACACATTCTTTAATAAAATAATATTACACTCAAATCCAAAATTTTTGCTTATTTTTTAACCACACATTTTCATCAATACATTATTCAAAAATTCAATTTTTCCCCAAAATGGGGCTCAAACAAGGGTTAAATGGTACTATATTAAATATATAATGGTAGAATTGACATATAACTAAATATGTAAGGGTAAAATTGGTATTCAAAAGTTTCTCTTCAATCCACAGTTTAAATATATTAATATTAATATTAATATTATAGATAACAAGGTAGGAATAGCTTCTTTTTTCTTGGACGACGATGTTTAAATATGCAGGGTTAATAATTCTAAAACTCAAGTGAAATTTATTAAACGTAGTCGATCAAAATAAGGAAATGATCAACTTCATTCTACCAAGACAATAATATGTATTAATTGGGATAAATAAATATGTGAATAAAGATACCCCATTTCTTTTTCTAGATTCGAGACTGATTATGAAAAAGTGCAATATAAAATTTAGAAAGACATGTTTAGTGACATAATAACGATAAACATGTCCAAAATATGAAAGAATAAATGAAAATTTATTGTTATATCTACCTTAATCGTTACGAATTTAATTGTATAATAATTACAATAATGAAATTCAAATGGGGTGGTGAAAAAAAAATATATTTGACCGACTTAAAATGGATTAAACTCAGCTCTATGAGACTTGAATGATGCTTTGGAAGTGCCTCCACTAATTTGAGCACAACCATGTGATGTATATAATATATTAATCACTTTTAGTATAATAAGATCTCAATTAAAGTGCACGCTCGAAGAGTTCAACTTTATCCATCTAATAATGAAAAATTATAATAAATATAGAATGATTATCAGAAGAAGACAACTTTTAAAATGGACATGCTAATAAAGCCCTCTATTGATTAAATTCAACGTGGGTAATTTTTTGAATGGGATAATAAATTGAGAATGAATATAATTATTGGTCATTGAATCTTTAATTAAGTCAAACCATGCACTAATCTTGTATATGATTGGATGTCCCAAAAAGGGGTGTTGAACCTTTCATATGTTCTTCATTAGCTTCTAGTTTAATGGTTAATTCTCTTTATTGGTTACTTTTAAAAAGAAAAGATGTTACCTATGAATCATGGTATGTCTTTTGAGGTTGAATTCAAAGGGAGCTTTTAAACGTAGTTTAAAATTCTCCACTTCGAGAAAAGAAATGGGAACAACTCACTCCGGTCAAATTCTAAAAAGTATATGACTGAACCGTATTAAGATTTAGGGTTTTATTTTAAAATATCAATTTTCTTAGGAGGGATAGCACAAAATTTTATATATTATTATATATTTCGGTATATAATCGGTGTTATATTTATCTCATAAGATGTCTCACAAAATGATGGCTCGCTTGAGTATACTAATGTTGAAATCCTTATGCTTGTTTGAATCTTGGTTAGTTCGAATTCTTTTTTTGAACTTAAATGAACTTTGATACCTATTAAAATTTGGGGTTCCGTTTTACAAGGTCAACCCTCTTAAAAGGAATAGTTCAAGCTCTTGTAAGTTGATATACTTCAGTTATAGGTTTATCCCTTAACAAACACTAAATAATGACGAATTTTCACAATTGGAGTAGTTGATTTCGTAAGTAATAATGGAGCGGAACTAGAATCAAATTATCCGATTCTAGTTCAACTCAGTTCAATTCTTACCATGGAAAGCGACAAACGAACATCTCGTATGAAAAATACTCAAGCCAATCAAAATTTTGGTTCCACGCTAAAAATTGAGAACCAATGATTTTAATCATTCTCAATTCTTAGAATCAAAATTTTAATATATATATATATATATATATATA
>NW_019234909.1:125249-160536 GCF_002742605.1 Olea europaea var. sylvestris
ATATATATATATATACAAAACTTTTTTTATATAGAATCGTATTAAATTAACTGGTTTGAGGAGTTTCCAATTCGGCTTGATCAGTTCTAGTGATGTTGTCCTACCTCTTCTACACACTCACATAAACTTGTAAAGAGAAAATTTCATTTCTGGTTCTAATATTTATTATTCAAGTAAAAAGGTGATGTTTTCCACTTTCTAAAAAGGGTTCTATAGTAAATTAATGGAGACAAAATTAGAGATGAACGAATTCGGATTTCAACTTACTTAAGTGCGTTGTGTTTAAAAATGAACTTTCAATCTGTTAAAATTGAATTGCTTAATTTATAATTTTTCAATCAAGTCACCTCAACGAAATTTGTTAATTGGTCAAACCAAAATAATAATAATAATAATAATAATTCCGAGAAAGATAAATGACTGCAAATAAATTTTACCCTATACTATTAGTTTTTGCCTCTTTGAAAAAAAAAAAAAATTTATGGGCAATTGAATTATTTAGAAATTATTTACATAGAAATTGTTAATTAAATATGTTTGATTGATTTTATTTTCAACCTAAAAAATGTTATACTTGTCCATTTTTTATTGGTAGGTAGATGGGAGAGAGTGAATAAATGAGAGAGAAAGAGAGAGTAAATTATCTGAAAAATTAAAAACACACTTCCCCTAAAAAAAATATTTTCTTTGTTTTCAAAGAAAATATAGTTACATGACCAAAAGTAGGAAAATATTTTTCATAAAAAAATATCAATCAAAAAGCACAAAAATATGAATTTGGGTGAAAAAATGATATTTTTCATAGAAAATATTGATAATCAAACGCACTCTACTTGATTGACGATCTCTGAAAACTTCATATTTTCTACTTTATATAATATTGTGTTGTAACAAATACTTCTATTTATACGATCATTTCTTTAACAACATATCTGATCGCATGTAATGTGATGCCGTAAAAATATTAATTTTAAATCCAATCAAATATATATTCGAAAAAAGAGAAAATGGGTTGCATGCTTTTAGGATTCTTTATCCAAATTTTCAAATAATATTGACTTTTTTTGGGTATTGGCCACTATGCCTGCGAAAGTATTGAAGCCAAGAAAAATGCTGCGCCGATTTTTATGTGGCATAAGCTTATCAACTAGTTGGTCGGAAATAAAGTAACGATGCAATAAGTGGTGCAAATTATAGTTATAGTGAATTCTAGAATTTATCATGTTATCATGAAGCATGATATAGCTAAAGCATACATGAAATATTGATAAAATAAAATATGCACGATTTCTAACATAAAATGTAGAATCTCGAAGTTGTGTCTCACCAAAAAAACATAAGATGACAATAAAATAAGATAAGCATGATTTAGATCTCTCTCTCTCTCTCTCTCACACACACACACACACACACACACTATAAGGTATACATGACATAAAACATCGAGGTAAAATATGTACAGCTAACTCTATCATTTAAAATATGAAAATACCGACAAAATAAGATAAATATAACTATAACAATATATTGAATATCAACTAATTCTCTTGTCAAAAAAGTAAGAATTCCAAGAAAATAAGATTTATAGGACATAATATATCGAAACTAACCATTTTATCAGAATGAAACATGTTTGATTAGCACAAGATAACGTTTACTTGGCCACCATACGTGCTGCCTAATGTTAGCCGTTTTATTTTATAGAATTATGACATGTGAAAAAACATTCATATTTGAATAAAAAATCCATACTTTTTTTTTTTTTTTTTTTTTTTTAAAAAGAAAGTTAGGAAACGTCCCTTTTAAAATCTTTATGAATAGACAAGCAACTAACGCCCTTTATTGACTAATTCCCACGTGGTTAATTCTTCAAATAAGATAACGAATTAAGAATGCATGTAATTGGTAATTAAACTTTAATTAAGTCAAATGATACAATAGTATTGTACATGATTGAATGTTCCAAAATGGGGAGTTTTTTTGATACCTTTGACAAGGTTGCTCGTTAGATTTTAGTTTTTTTGGACTATTATCTTCCGTTGATTAATTTGAAAAGATGCTAAAGGTGAATCGGTTTACGATCTTAACTTTTTTCCCTTAAATTCGAAAAATACAAAATTTTAAAATGACAACTTTACATTTAGAACATCAATTTTAGCCTTCAAGAAGTTGTTATCGATTAAATGGGTAATCTGTATTATCAAAAGCAATTAATATTTAATAACACGAAATAGAAAAAATGAACGCAAGGCCATATAATTGTTTCACCCTTAATGTGGGAAGCCAAATTGCACAATATCGAATACGAGAATTAAAAATGTATTTTGAACTCATGGCTCAATATGTTCTCTCTCTACTATAATACACGAAATGAATTCTCACCCTAATACCTTTTATATAGTTGAAAAATTTATAATTATATTTATAACATAATTTTTTTTTTTAGTTACATCATATTTAAATTGCATGTAAGGTCCCAAATCTTGGCTCATTATAGCATTTATGTCCCTAACTTTTTTGATGCATTCTTATCTTAATATTACATGAAGTCACTGTTTGTCATCCTTTCTTTATATTCTTTCCTATTATTTTTCTACGATGCTCATTTTTAACCACACATTCTTCATTAAAATAATATTACACGCAAATGAAAAGTCTTTCATTCTTTTTTATCTGCACATTCTCTATTAATTACTATTCTATATTACATTTCTTCAAATTAATGGGACTCAAACGTGGCATAATTAATTAACAAATCTCATCTCTGATATGATTAATTTCTGTCCATAGAGTCCATTGGGAGGATGTAAAATAACTTATTCGTCCATTATATTTTTCTAAAAGTAATACATGCAAAAATATGACAAAATATTTTCGTTATTTTAAGGCACATAAATAGAATATTTCAACAAAAATCATCATCAAGGACTAAACGTGAAAATTAATAAAAGATTGAAAATAAGAATTCAACAAAAAATTTAAAATGTAAGAGTTCCAAATGAGCAAAAATTGAGGACCTTGTATGCAGTTAACTTGTAGTGCAACTAATAAAAACTATTGTTTGAACATAATAACCCTTGAAAATAATAGGACAACTTAATATACTTGTGAATTTCCTATAGTAGCATTGTAACACTAGAAAATATTTCTTCTGCAAAATCCTTTGCAAACTGAACCCCTACACCAGGGGGCCTACTACCCCTCGAACCCCGTTGACCTTAACGTGAAGGTCAAACCATGATTGAGGAAAAAATGTATAGTATATTATGCTCCAAACATTTTACAGGTTTATCTATTTTATCTCATTTGCCATTTTACTCCCACATTTCCCATCACCTCAACTTTATCGATGTCTCACCTTCCATGTAAACATATCCAAACTTGCAATGCAACAAGGGTAGATTAGGGAACAGGGATGGCAAGCCTGGGGTTGGAATTTAGAGTACCGATGATTGAATGAATAAAGTTATCAAAATCAGATAAGGTGAATTTGTAATAAGCTAGTTGCCTAGTTCAATTTAATTTCTAAGCAAGTATACTTATATTGAAGTGGAGTTAATTCAAGAATTGATTATGCAGTTCAATTTTGGGTTCAATAACATAAACGAATTTCTTTTTTTGATTTAAAAATATATGTAAACTTTTTAGTAGGTGAACTTTTATTAATCACTCAAAAATGTCAACAAATAACCATTTTCAACTCATAAACCCTCAAAAGGATCAAATTGAATCCAATCAAACTGGCTCAATCCGATTTGACTCCTCTATAGAGAGCCGACCATCATAAATAGTATTTTGATTGGCTTAATTCAGTTTTCAAAAGAAATCACATCAAATCAGACCATAACTACTTCCTATTTCGCTTTGAACTTATCTTCTATGCTATAATTAATATTTTGTCTAATTCAATTAGATTCGTCACGCCGAAATGAATTAGGTTTGACCTTGCACATCACCTTGAACATAAATGAGTGCTTCAACTATTCTTTGTGGCTATTGATATATGGTGGGTATCTTGCCGTTCCTTATCATAAGGATTTTTCAAAGCAGCTCTACCAATAGTAGAAAAGGGTAAAGTAGTCAAACGAGATAACGCAATTTCTTCATTTTTAAATTCCAAGATTTAACTTCAATGCGTTGTTGCTGTCAGTCATTTTCAAATAACTTCACTCAACCTTCTAATAATCTCTAAATTTTGACAAATTTAACCTTGAACAACATATATTATATGAAACTAAATGTGATTTTCAAATTTCCCTTTTTGTTTTCTTTAGCTCGAAAAGGTAGCCATGTACCCCTTAGGCTTGTTTAACAATTTCGTTTATCAAGTAACTGCTTTGTTATTTTATTAAAATTACATGCTAGATTTTTTGTAATCTCTAGAAGTGTCTATGTTGCAATGAACCTAGCATCCCACATAATTTGCCAAAGAATTTTCCATTTTAATTTTTTTCATTGAAAATCTGGACAACAGCCATAAATATGTCAATCGTCCAATCACTAATCGCCCATAAATATTTTGGCGCACATATCTGATGTAGTCAAGTTTGAGTTATGTTCAACTCACCACAATTTACACGTATGTCTCTATCTAAAATTTTAAAAGAATTTTCTACAAATGAAATAACTTTATATCATGACTAGACAAATATGGAGTGGTCCAAAATTTCTCTATCAATAGTTGAATATTATGTGCAAATTTATTTATTTTTAATCTAATTTTGTTTTAAATGTGTGTTTATTACCAATTATTTGAATATTAATCTCAATCATTCTTGAGAAAAAGTAAATTTAGTGACGAATGGCATGACGTTGGTTTCTGTATTTTTACCAATATTTTTCATTAGACAAATTTCAATATTATTAGTTTTGTATTATAAAAAGATGATACAAAATACACTTGTGGTACCACCAAAGAAAATAGAATGGAGTGAGATGAACCCACACCATTCGGCAATGTTGGGCCACAATCCTATTTGCCCAAAGGGGAAAGTTCATAACACAATATATTATTTACACTCATTCAAAAGTCGAGTAAATAGTAGGGTTCGCAACGGTTCGATTATGGATCGGTTCGGTCAAAACTCATTCAACAGTCGAGTAAATAGTAAGGTTGGCAATGGTTCGATTATGAGTCAGTTCGGCCAAAACCATAACCGCACTACCAATTTTTTGACCATACCATAACCGCACAATAACTATGTAAATCGGTTCGGTTCGGTTCGTATATCGGTTCGGCACGGTTTGATTCGGTTAATAACCATGAAAATAAATTATTTTTATAGGTTCATCCGTCAAATTGGTATAAAATAATTTATAAAAAAAGTCAATGAAAACAAAAACAAAATATTCCAAACGAAAATGCAAACATTATCAAACAATACTCCAAAGGAAAATGCAAACATTATCCCAATTTTCAATTGTAAAATACAAATTTAACAAGTAATATTATAAATATAACAATACTAAACTTTTCCTCCATTCTTAAATGTTAGGCATCGAAATTTTAGTCTTAACTAAAATTTAAATAAAAAAAAATGTACCTTTTCGTTAGCTTTCTTCTCGCTAAACGTTGCATAATCTCTAGAGTATGATGAAGAAGTAGAATTTTCTACACACAATAGAAAAAAATAACAATAAAAGGAGCCGTGCGTGAGTTTGTGGTTTGTAGAGAGTATGGTTTGCATTTATATACTGTCATACTAATGCTATTATTATGAGCTAATGGTAAGTGAGTTGGCCGGCTGAGTCAGGTAGATGTAATGGGAGGGATTTTGTTTTGGGCTAAATAGAAAAATAGTGTAAAGCCCAATAATCAATTCAATTGTTATTTTTTTTAGCGGGTAATCGGTTCGGTTTGGGTTCGACGGCGTAAATATCATACCCGCACTGCCATGAACCGGTTCATTAAAATAAAAACCATATCCGCCCCATTACACCATCGGTTCGATTTTTTTCGCCCCATTCGATTCGGTTAACCGTAGTTTTCGATTTTGACGGTTCAAATTGTCATCCCTAGTAAATAGTTTGAAATTTTAAAATTCAGGTATATATTTAATTAATTAAATATAATAAAGTCACAATTTTTTTTATTGGTCACATATCTTCAATTTAATTAATGATAGATTATTTCGAGGTCACAAATAAAAAATTTAGGGGTCATAGATTATTTCTAGATTAAATTAATTGATCACAAATTATCAAAATTTTAGATCACAATTAAATTGTTGGTCACATATGCCAAATAGTGGTCACATACCACCACCATCACCGTTATTGTCACCGTCACCGTCACCACCACCAACAAAATCGCCACCAGCAGATCAAATCAAATGCCAACAAACATAAGGACAACCACAGCCACCAACAACCATATCCGTCGCCAAAAATCACCATGATTGCCACCACCAAGTACACCCATAATACCAATCCACAACCTCACCAACACCACCCATGTCACCCCTACCAACACAAACACTTCCACCGTCGCTAGAAACCACCACGACCGCCACTATCAAACACACTAAACACTGCACAACCCGATTCAAAACCAGAGTCGTGCTGTGTATAGCCGCCACCACTTTTGTTAACACAACCACCAGATCTATCAATAATTTCCAAATCCTCGTCGCCACAACCTACTCAAATCGGAAAGAGAAAGAAAAGAACCCCAAACCTCCTACACAAGCCGCCAGCACCAAAGGGCAGCAGCGTCACGACGCTGCGTTGACGGACTGCAAACACTACACACTTCGCAGCAACCATCGGCTGGTTTAGCTCTGTCGTCGTCGATTTTTGGAGTTTGAATGGGTTGTCGGCATAAAAGAGAAACCGGAGAGAAAATGAGAGCGAGAAGGGAGAGAGGTAGAAAACCCCTGAAATTATGTAACTTCCACTTGCCCAATGCATAAGTGGCCCTCCTATCTTAAAAATCAATAAAAATGACAAGCATAAATAAACATATATATATATATATATATATATATATATATATATATAAGTTACGAATTCTAATCTCGTCTTCTATTTGTGAATATTTTGTATAAGATACTCTCGAGCTATCTAGGCATTGCGGAAGAGAGAGTGAGTGAGTGACGAACCCACAAAGTATTTTTATTAAAAAAAAAAAAAGCACTATGAAATGTGGAAGAGAGAGAGAGAGAGAGAGAGAGAGAGAGTGACGAACCCACAAAGTATTTTTATTACCCAAAAAAAAAGCACTATGAAAAGCAAGTGTTTTAGTCAGAAACAAGATCACAGATGTACAAACTAAATCACCGTTACCACCATGTGACCACTCAACATAGAATTAAGCACAAATAAACATGTTATCAGAAGTATAGGACTTAATGAATTTTTGATGGGGAAAATGAATTTTTGAATAGTGTATTGATATGAAATGTGTGGTTAAAAAATAAGGAAAAATTTTGAATTTGCGTGTAATATTATTTTACTGAAAAATGTGTGGTTGAAATTATGTCAAAACACTGTTGAAGAATTCATTTTCCCCAAAAAATGGGGATCAAACAAGGGCGTTTATGTTGTCATGTACTGTTGATACACAAAAAGTTCAGCCCAAATCGAATAGCCCAAGGAATGAAGCCCAATTGGAAGATCCCCAAAATCAAATAGCCCAAAAGAACGACCCAATCAGGCAATGCAGGATAAAGACCCAAATAGGGAAGCCCATAAATGCGGTAATACCATCACCTAAGGTTGCAAGTCGCCCAAGATTTGAGCGAATGAATTGCCATGCAGTCGCCCAGAGCTGTAACCCTGCTCTTGTCCAAACATTCGAGTCGCCCAGCATCTTAGCGAACATAAGATGTTATGGTTACCCAAAAGTGTAATTAATAAAGCATTTATTAGGTAGTCCTATCACGTTCCACGATTCAAGGAATTCAATTGAAGACGGTTGAACGACAAAAGTAATGGCAGCAATTAGAGAATGCAGTTTCATGACAAGTTGGCCACTACAAGGAAAGTGGGCAGTTATAGAACGATTAAGCAGTTTTTAAGCGGTTGATCATGAAGAGATCATCCAGGAAATATAAAAGGAAGAAAAGACATAGAACAAAGGACCCCGAATCAAACACTCTCAAACAGAGAATATGTAACTTTAAATTTCTTAGTTTAGATTTAAACACTTCTTTTTCAGTAACTCGTGTATTTGCGCCCCTTTGAGGCATTCTATTTTTATTTTCCAATTGTAAAGTCATCGCCAATAAAAACACCCCTTTTTGGGACTTTGTCTCAAGAGGTTTATCCCTTACACAATCGTCTGATCCCTTTTTAATTGTTAACGACTAACCCGCGCGAAATAATTTGGCACGCCCAGTGGGACAGTGGTGTTTGGTGTTGAAGATACAAAAGGTGAAACAATATGCTTCAGAGATCCGATAAGGAAGCAGCAAGTCAGGGAGGAGTCCAGTCTGTGATCGAGCGATTTGAGGAGCAGCATGGCTCTCCACAAACAGATGGACAGAATCAGAGCAATAATAGTCGTTACGAATCAATGGCAGAGTTAAGTCCTCGAACTATGCGTGCACTACTTGGAGAACTCACACAAGATGTCGTTGAACAGGTAAATCTTCGAAATATTCATAATATGGAAAGATTTACTCAGAATGGGAATGCACACTATGATAACATGGCCAAACAACTGAATACTTTGAATGAAATAATGAATAAGTTAGTAGGCTAAATTTGTCAACCAGTTATGCCTCTTACACACCATTTTCAAACTAAGACAATTGTGGGACATAATCCCCCAGTCCTAAATCCAAGTCAAGGGGTAGAACCACATTTCGGTCTCTCTACTTCAAACCAAGGGGATGGTGTAATGCCAAATTAGAATAATGGTAGTGGTACGCCTAACTTGGGGGGTAATCCAAATGTAAGAGATAGTGTCCTAAATAACGGGCAGAATACCCCACGTGTTAATGAGGAAATAAATGTTCAGGCTAATGGTAACAATGACCCAAATCATGGTAATTTTATTCCTAATCAAGGACCAAATATCAGGCCTCAAGCAAATCAACCGGTCAACCAACCTGTAGGGATTCCATATGACCCCAATGTCATGTTGAGGAATTAGATTATGGAAATCGTACAGGACCAGATGGCTTTTGGGGTACGTCCTGTCATTCGGCCGACCTACACAAAGCCATATCCTGATTGGATAGACCAAGCATATCCATGACCTAGAGGGTATAAAGTGCCAGAATTCTCACTGTTCACCGGTTTAGGGGAGGTGTCTACTCTAGAACACATAGGACGATTCACACAGCAAAGTGGTGACGTAACTGATTATCATAAAATGAGGCTTTTCCCTAGTTCGTTAACAGGAGTAGCTTTCTCTTGGTTCATCAATTTGCCAACGAATTCTGTTCAAACATGGCAACAATTGGAATAATTGTTCCACGCTTAGTTTTATAAGACCGAGTCTGAAGTTACTTTGGCCGATTTGGTGAACCTACGTCAAATGCCAAACGAGTGGGCAGAAGGTTTCCTCCAAAGGTTCAAGACAGCAAGAAGTAAATATTTTGTACCTCTGCCCAAAAAAGAGTTTGTCAAAATCGCTCAAGGTTATTTGAGCTTTGACTAGAAAAATAAATTCCAAGATAAGAAATTTCCTGACCTTTTTCCAATTGAGCGCGAACGTGATTAGGTATGAACGATTGATAAGAGAAGAAGAGCAAATAAAAAATTCTAACAAGGGGACTTATTATAGAGACCCAAATTTTGATGTTCATACCATCAATAACGAGTCATACGATCAGACCGAAATGTGTTTGGCCGAATTAGTCAAAGGAGACACGTATACTTGTCCTATTATGGCTAAACCTAGACCATCGGGTAAGGATGAACCTATGAAAGATGAAAACGTAAAAGCTAGGATGTTCTCGTTCGATGTAACCAAAGCTGACCTTATATTTGATAAATTATATAAGGATAAGTAGATAAAGTTGAGCGATAAGCATAAATTGTCAAACCCTGAACAAATAAAGGGTAAAAAATATTGCAAGTGGCATAATGCATGGTCACATTTGACTAACAATTGCTTAGTTTTTCACCATGTGTTACAAGATGCCATTGAATCAGGACGAATTACATTCGATGATAAGAAGAAGATGGCAGTGGATGAAAATCCTTTTCCACAGCCACTTTGAGTGAATATGGTGACGTCTGGTTTCAAAAACAAGTTGCCAAAATTTAAATTGGTTATAGATGATTGAGAAGAAGACCCTGGACCACATCCCAGTGTCTTTGAGCGTATTAAAGGGAAGGAGCCAAAGAAGGATGAAGACGTCTTGTGTGCAAGATGTAAGAGAGAAGTGAGTGGGAATACGAAGAAACCAGGGATATGGCAGCATCCCCATCGCCCTACTCTCCTCCCAAACGCTCATCCTGGTAGAGGGCGAGGTACATCGTTCTATAAGGGACCGCCTTTTGAGAGGCAGTTCAGGCCAGTAGATAATGGGAGAACATTCAGACTGCAACCTCGCCGACCAAATGTATGGCATTCGTTCCAGTATAATGCAGGAAGGGCAATACCGTTCGACAAGATGACTAGAACCCAACAAAGGCGTTTCCAACGAAATTTTGGACGAATGATGAGACAACAACAGAGAGTGCCACGTCCTAAGGCGCCTAAATTACTCAAGGTAGCCAATCAAAATATTCTCAAAGATAGTGAAGAGACTGGTACAGATGAATCAATGAAAGAGTTGCCAGAAACTTCTTCTGGGAGATCGAAGTTTGAGCGAGACAGAAAGGATGGAGAAGATCCAGATCAGCCCCTTACTATTCAGTTCGGTAGGTTACCTCCTGTTGTGGCTAATAACTATTTACTAGCCAATGAGCTCAAGAATAAAGAGAAAGAAGAAGAAGAAAGAGAGGATAACGAAGGAGAAGCATGCGTGCTGGAATATAAAGAAGGCCAGACTTCTAGGGAGACCTACAATGGTGAGGAAGATGATGGAATGACAGACATTGAAGAGAAAATCGACCTAGAAGCAGAAAGAAGGAGAGGAGAATCGTACAATACTCTATTGAAGCAACTACATCGAGAAGGAGTTCGTGAAGTAGATTTATTGGAAGAACCATCTGGGCGTTCTTTCAATTTTTACGTGCTGTACGGGACGCTCAAAAGGAAGAAGAGAGTGCTTCACTCTGAAAAGTATGGATCACCTCCAAGGATAATGCCTCCTCCCACAGGTTGGGTAACTGAAGAGGATGCATCAGAAAACAGTAAAAAGGGAATTCAGGAGACAGATGCTCAGTGCGATATGCTGCACGTTGACTTATCACAAAAGAATAACTCAACAGAGGACAAGTAGGAAGTAGAAATAGAGGCTGCCGAAAAGGTTATTTTTAAACGGCCAGCCATAAAATTGACTAAACACTTGAGGTCGTTGTACGTTAAAGCTCTAGTTAACGGCATGCCTGTGGCAAAAGTGCTTATCGATAATGGAGCAGCTATAAACACCATTCCATCTAGGATGATGAGGAAATTTGCAAAGACAGAAGGAGATATGATTCCAACAGAAGTCATCCTTAAAGTTTCAATGGAGGAGCAACTGCAGCTAAGGGAGCTATGCCATTGGACATAACTATAGGTACAACTACTAGGACCACAGTATTCTTTGTAATAGATGGTCCTACTAGTTACAACGTGTTACTAGGAAGAGATTGGATACACGGAAGTCGTTGTATACCCTCATCGCTCCATCAATGCCTGGTTTTTTGGAATAACAAGGGTGAAGCAAAGGTGGTGCAGGCCGATCATAGGCCTTTTGTAGTAGAAGCAAACTCAGTGGAAATGTTCATGTACGAAGGAAACTATGGACCGGTCAGGGTAGTCCAAGATGGGGAAGAAACTCAGATTGTCGCGCAGAGTGAAGAGCCATTTTCAGTAGACGCACTCACTAAAATGTTCGGTAGGATGAGGCCAAATATAGTGGCCCTAGAAGAGCCAGTAATTGGCAAAAGAATAATCAAGGAGTCCTGAATGAGTTCGAAGCAACAAAAGTAAATGGCCGATATTCAGGCCTTCAAAGCTAAATTAATGGCTTTCAATAAAGAATGCAAGGACAAGACGAAAGAAGAGGCAGTCCTGAAAGCGTTAAAAGACAAATTAGCAGTATTCGAATTGAAACAAAGTATCGGCCGAGAAGTCAACAAGGTGGATTGTTTAGAAGAAAAAGTGCTTACAAGGGAGCTGGACGATGAAGTAATGCGGATCATCAAGTCTGGATACACTCAAGCGCAAGACCCTCTGATTGAAGTAAATGTTGGCAATGAAGGAGAAGATCGTCCAACATTCATCAGTCAGATACTCGATCAAGAGGTTAGTGATAAATTAATCGCTTTGTTAAAGGAGTATAAAGATTGTTTTTGCTTGGGAATATGAACAAATGTCTGGTTTAGATAGAGATTTGGTGGAACATAGATTACCAACTAAGCCTAATTTTAAACCTTATAGGCAACCTCCTAGACGTTTTGCTCCTATTGGACTTCCTGAGATTAAGAAAGAGATAGAGCGATTATTAAAAGCGGGCTTTATTAGAACAGCCAGGTATGTCGAATGGTTGTCCAATATCGTGCCAGTACTAAAAAGAATGGTAAACTAAGGGTGTACATAGATTTTAGGAATTTAAATATAGCTACACCCAAAGATGAGTATCCAATGCCCACGGTAGATTCTTTAGTAGACTTAACTTCCGGACACGTCATGTATTCTTTCATGGATGGGTATTCAGGATACAATCAAATTTATATAGTTGAGGAAGACATACACAAAACTGCTTTTAGATGCCCTGGGTGTCTAGGATGTTTTGAATGGGTAGTCATGCCTTTTGGCCTGAAAAATGTAGGAGCAATTTATCAAAGGGCAATGAATTTAATTTTTCATGATATGATAGGCAAATTTGTTGAAGTGTATATAGATGATATAGTGGTCAAATCCATTAAAGAAGAGGACCATTTTGAACAGTTACGATATTCATTTGAGCGAATGAAGCAATATAAGCTAAAATTGAATCCCTTGAAATGTGCATTTGGTGTTAATCCAAGGAACTTTCTTAGTTTCTTGGTACACAAAAGAGGGATTGAACTTGATAAAAATAAAGCGAATGCCATTTTAGAGGTCAAACCACCTAGCAACAAAAAAGAATTGCAAAGGTTTCTAGGCCAAGTAAACTTTTTAAGACGCTTTATTTCTAACTGTGCAGGGCGAACTAAATTCTTTTCGCCACTTGTAAAGCTGAAAAATCAGGACGAATTTGTCTGGAAAGAAGAACATCAAAAGGCTTTTGAAAGCCTAAAGACATATTGATCAAGTCCACCAGTGTTGGTGTCACCAATCCAAGGACGGCCAATGAAAGTGTATGTATCGGCTGAAAAAGAATCAATAGCTGGAATGGTCGCGCAAGAAGACCAATTTGGTGAAGAGAGGGCAATTTATTACTTGAGTAGACGGTTAACAAAATGTGAATGTAATTACTCTGCTATCGAAAAATTATGTCTTGCATTGTATTTCACATGTACAAAATTAAGGGCTTATTTACGACCCGTAACCGTTTATTTGATTTCTAGAGTAAATTTGATTAAGTATATGTTCTTTCGCCCTATTTTATACCAAAGGGTAGGCCTTTGGACGTTAACTTTATCAGAATTTGAAATACAATACATACCCCAAAAGGCAGTAAAAAATCAGGCTTTGACTAACTTTCTAGCCGATCATCCATGCCTTGACATGCCTGAAGCAATTGAATTAGAAATCAATTCTTTCGAGCTAAAACCTTGGGTGTTGTATTTCGATAGGTCAAAAACCTCTAAAGATGCAGAAGTAGGAGTAGCATTGATAAATCCTTTAGGGATTTGCTACAAGTTCGCATTCACTTTGGATAGGATGTGCACCAACAATCAGGCCGAATATGAAGTTTTAATCATGGGCCTGGAACTAATGATAGATATGGGGGTAAAAAATGTAAACATTCGAGGCGATTCTCAATTGGTAATTCACCAACTGATTGGTGATTTTAAATGTCAAAGTGATTCCATCATGATTCAATATGAAATCGCCCAAGAGTTATTAGAAAAATTCGACCAAGTAGAACTTCAATGCGTTAATAGGATATATAATGACGTGGCAAATGAGTTGGCCCAGATGCCCTTAGGGTACTCAAAGGTGTTAAATTAGAAGTCTACTTGTAAGTATGGAACAATATTGCCCGTGATCCAAAGAAGGGCGAGAAAGATTGAACTTCATTGCATACAAGATGGAGATGCAATGGATTGGAGGGCAAAAATTAAGGAGTTCCTTAAAGAACCTAATAAAAGAGATAGTAGAAAAATGAAGTTGCGTTTGCTAAATTATGCACTGATAGATGAAGAGTTGTTCAAGAAATGCTCTGATGGTATACTGCTAAAATATGTAAGTTTGCAAGAAGCCATGACGATCATGACTGAAGTGCACGAAGGGATATGTGGAGCTCATCAAGCTGGCCAAAGGATGAGATGGTTAATTATTAGGAGTGGATATTTTTGGCTAAAGATGGGAGAATTATGCGTTCAATATGCAAAAAGTTGTTTAGTATGCCAAAAGCATGGTCCAATACAAAGGGCGCCAGCACGAGAGATGTCACCTATTATTAAACCTTGGCCGTTCAAGGGTTGGTCGATAGACCTGATAGGGAATATTTATCCCCATCGTCCAAGCAACATACTTTTGTTATAGTTGTAACCAATTATTTCACTAAATGGGTAGAGGCGGTACTTTTAAAGGAGATCACCCAGAAGAATGTCATAGAATTTATTCGTGATCACATCATTTATAGATTTGAAATTCCACAAACTTTGATGGTGGATCACAGGACATCTTTAAATGGGGATCAAGTGAATAAATTCTTGGGCGAGTTTGGAGCTAAATTAGTAAACTCCACACCATATTACGCTCAATCCAACGGGCAAGCAGAATCTTCTAATAAGATTCTAAAAAATATCATAAGGAAAATGATAGATGAAAATGCCAGAAATTGGCACGAATGTCTGAACAAAGACTTATGGGCTTATAGGACGTCGCCTCGGTCAAGTACCAAAATTACTCCTTTACAACTTACTTATGGACAGGAGGCCATTTTGCCTACTGAAATCAACGTGCAATCGATCAGAGTGTGTTTGCAACATAAGTTAAGTGATGATGAGTATACCAAATCAATGGTTCAAAACTTATTAGAGTTGGACGAATTAAAGTTAGACGTCGTAGATAAATTACAAGTTCAAAAACGAAGAATGACTAAATTTTATAATAAGAAAGTTATAGCCAAGTCATTCAGCCTGGGCGAACTGGTTTGGAAAACAGTACTCCCTTTGGATAGCAAAGATCCAAAGTATGGTAAATGGTCTCCCAATTGGGAAGGACCATATAAAGTGAATAACATATTGCCTAATGGAGCCTATTATTTGGAAGATTTAGACGGCACCAAGCACATGAGGTTCATTAATGGCAAATATTTAAAAAAGTATGTTCCTTCCTTATGGGAAAGTGAACAAATAAAAGCGTAACCAAATCACATTGAACGATCATAGAGTAAAAAGGGTCAGAGCGAAATACGTTCAAATAAATTCCTTTATTATCAATGTTCATTACAAAGTTGCGAAATACAAGATGATAAATGCTCTATAAACTACAATTAAGAGCAAACTAATCTCCCGGTCGATCGCCGAGTAAGAGGGTGTACTGGCCTTGATCGCCATCCTGATCGCACTGCTGCAAAGGCAAGCAGAGAGGCCAAGAAGCACTCTCAGCAAGCAAAAAGGAAGATGAAGCGCCCTCACATCGCCTTCCTAAATGCATCGCTACAATGATGGGCAAGGAGGTTGAGAAGCACTCTCAGTAAGCTAGGTGGCCTGCAAGCACCCCAAAAATTGTCTTCCATCATTGAACTCCTTGTAGGAACGGAGACGATGGGAAGAACTTTACTGCTGGCCAAAGAATATTTCCTATATCTCCCATACCAAAGGTGACATCAAGAAAGATGGCAAAGTGGGCAGATCATATGATCTATTTCCTTGGAAAGCGTAAGTTTTGGATTGATTGTCAGAAATGCCAAGCAATGGCAGCAAATTGATTTTTTGAAGAAGAAAATGGAAATGAAGATGGAAAGTATGAAGTATACGTGCATTTATAGGAAGGTGAAGGTGAAAAGACAGAATATGATGTGCATTTATAGGGGGTGAAGGTGAAAAGACAGAATATGAGCAGCCATATTCGTGTCTAGTAAATGGGATTAAGTGGCCCAAAGTCGGGCAGAAATATCAAGAAAAAATGTGCAAAAATTTTAGCATAAAATAGTTAAATGCCTGAGCAATTGACGATTAAAAAAAACGAACGTCAATAAATACACAAGAGGCTAAAATAGTTATTCATTGATAATGATGGCTGCTGTTATATCAGTACAAGGTTACAAAGGGAAAGTCAAATGCGAAATTACAAAAAGAAAAAGTTAAGGCATTATATGTCTTAACTACAATTCGCCCCATACCAAACGAATTCTTTCCCTAAGTCTCCCCCAGTCCTCGCTCTGCCGAGAAGAAGTGATGTTCAATTCAGCCAAAACATCATCATCAACTTCCAACTTCTTGTACTGCTCGACCAAAGACTTAGTTTACTCAATTCCTTGGGAGGCATTACGCTTTTTAGCAGCCATTCTCGCCTTGCAGTTGTCCATCTTGGCTTGAAGCTCCTTCATTTGAGCAGTCAAACTAGTCATCAAAGAGTCTTCAATCATGATTTCGGAAGATATTTCTTTCAACTCGTCTTCAGCTTTGTTGATCTCCAGAAGCAAAGACTCTTTTTCAGATGCGGCGCAAAGATATTGAGTACTTTTGACCTTCAGTTCAACATTCTTGGCCAGTAAGGAGAGGACCTTGGAATGGACAACTTTCAACGTCACTTTAAAATCAGCAGAAAGATTGAGCGACGGAAGTGTCAGTGCTTGCTCCAATTTCGCATTCAAATGCTCAAGCTTATCCTTATGCTTGGCAGCACTAGCCTTACCAATGTCCATATCCATGAAGGATACATACTCAAATATCAACTGCTTAAGGAACTCCATATCTTCCTCTAAAGAAGCAGAAGGACAACTGGCTGAAGCAGGGCGAGATGTCTTGATTTGCCTCCAGGAAGTGAACAAGTCTTGAATGGAACGCACAATTTTATCAGCATCCTGCAAAGAAAATCGCCAATATTGAAGGTTTCCACTACACTAAACAAAGTGGGGGTAAAGGTGAAGCAAATATTACTTCATCAGCAATCTTGGAAGGTGGCATATCTCCAGCCAAATCTGCCACCTGTGGCTCCACCATTCGTGTGGAATTTTCCTTGTCTAAGCAAGAAGACCTTGCCGCAACGGGCAGACTCATGGGAGCATCCGCAGAACTCAAAAGGCAACAAGTCAAAACCAATAGCACAAGCAAAGGTAAAGCATCAAAAAATGAATTACCTTCTGCTTCAACGTTTGGGGGGTCAATGCCCTGGGAAGAAGGTGGCTCATTCATTGGTTGTGATGAAGATTCTGGGACTGAAGATTTCTCTTTAAGCATATTTCCTTTATCAGTTGGTTTGGACGAAGTAGCCCCAGCAGAGGATGATGGAGCAGGAGCTGCCAATACCAAAGCCTTCAAGGGAGAGTTTGAACTCTTCTGAGAAGTCCAAATAAACTATCAGGACATAGAAAAGTTTCAAATATGGAAATGTATGCTTATGAGTAAACCAATTTAATTATCTTCCTCATGACGATGAGAGGGGTATCATCATCATCATCATCAGCATCATCCTCCAAAATGGGAGACGCTGAGGCTGGCCGTTTGTTGCTTGGGACACTTTTAGCTGCAGTGGGCTTGGCAGGAAGAGAAGTCGATGGACGGGCAGATTGTTTTGCATGAGCAGAGGAAGATGGACTCCTAATGGACACAGGAGTGACCAAAACAGAAGAGGTGGAAGAAATGTTTGGCTGGTCTAGTGAATGGAAAGCACGATTGGCATCAGTCACAAACAATCTGCGCTTCATTGACAGCCAGAGTCGTTCAAAAAGAGGATGAATGGCACGGCTAGGATTGAAGGGGGCTAATGAAAAGCTGCTTGTCAAAAGAAGATTTCGAGCATTTATAGCCTGTGCCTCTACCTTATTAATGGTGTGGAAACGGTCTATCAATTTCCTTGAATAGCAAGGGGTAACGGGCCAAGTTTGGCCAAAACCAAGTTGGCGAGCAAAAAATTGGGGAGCATATATTTCTACCACAGCCTTGGCATTGGTCCCAGTCAAAATATCATGAAACAACTCCCTCCTGGTCAAAAACTGAATCCAAACAAACAAGGAAGTGTTCGCACTATTCAGAGTGGATGGAGGTTGTACATAATCTGGAGTCAAAAAGGAAGGAAAAGGAAAGAAGGAAGAGATTGAATCCAAAGTATAAAAGAATGAAAAAATGTCCCTTCTGGACATATTTACAGGAGTCAGGGGCTCAATGGCTAGCCCATAGCAGCTAGCAGAAAGACTAGAAAAAGATGGAGCACCAAGCGATGGAAAATAGACTCTCAACCACATTTGAGTGAACCAAAGAGGCGCACTGCCAGTGGGAGATGCACCATTCTTCAATTGGGATTGAAGAGAAGCCATCCCTCTATAAAGGGCAGCTAAAAAGAAAGAACACAAATTCAGAGGCCTACCACGCGCCAATTCGTGCACTATGGGTAAATAGCTCATGGAGGGCTTTATGGTTGGTACACACAAAATGTATTTACAAAGCCAACTCAGAAGAAAGGCCACTCGCTCAGTATGGGAAGGCTCAGTGCTCGAGTGGTTATGAAAGATTTGCAGGCTTGAATAAGATTCGGTGAGGCCTCTATCAAATTTTGGGACGACACCAGAAATCAAAATATCAAGGAAAATGTTATCGCCCAAAGGTGGCAGATTTATTAGGGCCCCAACATCCATTAAGGTAATGGACATGGGACCAAGAGGAAAAACAAAAGTATTATACTCAGAAGATCAAAAACTTAAAGCGATTGGAAAAAGTACTGGGTCAAAAATAGGGGGTTGAAGAGAGATTTTTAACAAATCAGAAATCCTAGCATTATCAAAAATTGCCTTAGTAGGACCATGGTCCACAAGGCGAGCATGCCATCTACGAAATACGACATCAGATTTAGGCCAAGTGCGAATACCTCTTTCGTGAAGTGGCCCCAACAACAAAGAATTTAGAAACGGAGGGCCCTGAATACAAGGGAACAGCTGACCGACCGCCGCTTGTTCGATGGCCTCGGCATTGTTGAATAAAGGACCTAGATAGAACTCATTGAGTTCGACATTGGCCAGTGCAAGGAAGTTCAAAGTTATATATGACCGAGTAAGGAGTTTCTGAAAATCTTCGAAACTGAAGGAGTCACCAGACTGGGATTGTAAAGCAGCCATTGGGGACGAAATAGAGTTTTTCAGAGTTACGTAGTAGAGAAGCAAGGAGATGAACAGTAATATTGCGAGAGAGGCACAAAAAAATGAGGCGTGATTTAGTGGTGCAATAAAATAGCGTATTTGGGGGTTATAAGGGTTTGCAAACGTCGCACCTTTTCAGGTTATGGAAGAAAACAATGATTGAAATTCTTGAGAATTTCAAATGTTGCTAGGAAACACAAAGTGAATATGGCAAAAATTAATAATTGGTATTAATTCTACCATATTGGGAGGTAATTGTTGACACACAAAAAGTTCAGCCCAAGTCGAATAGCCCAAGGAATGAAGCTCAATTGGAAGATCCCCAAAATCAAATAGCCCAAAAGAACGACCCACTCAGTTAATGCAGGATAAAGACTCAAATAGGGAAGCCCATGAATGGGGTAATACCATCGCCCAAGGTTGCAAGTCGCCCAAGATTTGAGCGAATGAATTGCCATGCAGTCGCCCAGAGCTGTGACCCTACTCTCGTCCAAACAGTCGAGTCGCCCAGCATCTTAGCGAACATAAGATGTTATGGTTACCAAAAAGTGCAATTAATAAAGCATTTATTGGGTAGTCCTATCACGTTCCACGATTCAAGAAATTCAATTGAAGACGGTTGAACGACAAAAGTAATGACGGTAAGAGAAGACAGTTTCATGACAAGTTGGCCACTACAAGGAAAGTGGGCAGTTATAGAGCGATCAAGCAGTTTTTAAGCCGTTGATCACGAAGAGATCATCCAGAGAATATAAAAGGAAGAAAAGACATAGAGTAAAGGACCCCAAATCAAACACTCACAAACAGAGAATATGTAACTTTAAATTTCTTAGTTTAAATTTAAACACTTTTTTTCAGTAACTCGTGTGTTTGCACCCCTTGGAGGCATTCTGTTTTTATTTTTCAATTGTAAAATCATCGCCAATAAAAACACCCCTTTTTGGGACTTTGTCTTAAGAGGTTTGTCCCTTACACAATCGTCTGATCCCTTTTTAATTGTTAGCGACTAACCCGCGCGAAATATGTACAAAGAAAATTAAGTAGCCATCATCTTCACCAAAAGTGATACGAGGCTGCCGGACGGGGACCAAAGATGGCTTCTTGACCAACATGCCCCCAACATATTTTGTCTTCCTAATCAAAGTATCCACCTCAAGTCACGAATCACAACCAACAAACGAACAATCAAATTGTTTAAGAAAATCCCAACAAAACAACCAATTACAATGAAACAAAAACTGAATCTCGTTACACCTGATTAAAAAGTTCAAGAGCGGAAAAAAAATTTAAATTTTCAAACACCAAAATTCCTCCAATATTAATGTAAAAGACTCGTAGTAATTGATTCCTGTGTAATGGACTAAAAAAAAAAGTACGTCAAGAACAAAATAATGCTAATAACATGAAAGCCTATTTGCATTTTCAAAAATCACTTATAATATGAGGACATCAACGACTGATGGCAAACATGAATTAAAATTTTTTATTAAAAAGATTAATTCACGTCCTCGTCCATTTCCTCATCATCGATAATAGTACAACATTAGTGTACGGCTATGAAGCTACGGAAAAAAATTTAAATTTTCAAACACCAAAATTCCTCCAATGTTAATGTAAAAGACTCGTAGTAATTGATTCCTGTGTAATGGACTAAAAAAAAAGTACGTCAAGAACAAAATAATGCTAATAACATGAAAGCCTATTTGCATTTTCAAAAATCACTTATAATATGAGAACATCACTGATAGCAAACATGAATTAAAAATTTTTATTAAAAAGATTAATTCACGTCCTCGTCCATTTCCTCATCATCGATAATAGTACAACATTAGTGTACGGCTATGAAGCTGGAGATTTTTCTCACTAAACTTGTTAATAATAGAAGAAATTACAAGAATAACAAATATTGAAGTACTCTGATTATAGATCACATACCATGATGTTGAACCCACAACCAATCTTGAACACACATCAATTCTTTCAGATCTGGGGATGAAGTCTATTTTTGTGTGGACCCACAAATATGTCGTAGTATTAAATGTAGACTCTGAAGCTACGATACACACCGGAATGGACAAAATATCCCTTGCAACTTGTGCAAAGTAGGGTATTTGCTTGAATTCGCTTTTCGCCATTCTAACAAGTCAAATTCATTCGATCTAGGCAATATGGGCTCTTCCAAGAACAAATCAAGCTCTGATTTCACAGTATTAGTACTAGTGCAACTCGAAACAAATAAGCCAAGATTTGACAAGTGATTGTTTTCAAAACTTGAAGATACCTTAGACTGAAAGAAGAAGATGAAGTTAAGAGAGATTCCCACTCCTATGATACCAACTTTTACAAAAGTTGACAAACCCTTTCAAGTACAACCTTTGCATGTTTATCTTCAAAAATCCTTTCAAGTGTTGGGCCCTAAAGCTCCAATAACACACGTTGATTCCAAACCGGATTATAAAGAATAAGATTTAATGACAATATTGAAGTATACTAGATCACACCACGAAAACACAAGATTGAATTTGTAAAGAAAGAACACAAAGAGTAAACGCAGAGGAACGATGTTTATAGGTCAGACGATATGAAAAATACAAGACAGACTAGCAAAACTGCTTCTATGTTACTCTCTACAAACTAACCAGAAGAGTCTCGTATTTATAGGCCAACCCTAGAAGAGTCCTAAAAGGTAAAAAAAAATATTACAATTAAAAGACCCAATTTCAACAAGATTTTGTTTCCTTATTCAACTTAGCTTCCTTAAACTCTAGGTTAATATTCTCCTAGTTCAAGTCGAACACGCCTCTTCAAAATACTCCTATTTGAATTATACTCCTAACAATCTCCACATTGACTCAAATTTCGGTGCTATGAAAAAAACTCTTAGATTTCAAATTCATCTGCATCGAAATTAACTGGCCAAATCTCCTCAACACAGTAATCACTCCATATAAACCAAACACAGGGCCGAAGCACACCCTGTAGCAAGAACCAAACCAGATGCTTGATCAGAAAGCCTCTTGCTGAAACTATCGCCTTCAACGTCCCTAGAAGCATTCCAGACATTGCTGACACCAAGGTACCTACGCTCGATGAGTCCTACCCAGCAACTGAATACAATGTACTCGCTAAAATTGGTGGCAAAACGGAATCACTAATGCTCTTCCTAGCAGTGTTCTGAATCGACTCAGAGCCCAACATAAGAAGTACTGTACCAAACTAAACTTCCACCACGGTACTAAGCTTGTCCAAATATCTCATCTTTATTGCTTTTGTACTCCCCTGCAAAATCTACAATTGGGATCTTTTCTTTCTCTCCAGTATAACTCGAACTTCCTTTCAGACCTTCAAGACTCCACCTCCTCCAGAGAATTTATACTCTTTTGCATCTAGGGTACTTAGCGAAAATGAGATTCCTTTTCAGGTCAGGAACACGTCGAACCTGATCAATTGTTCTAAATGTTCCATCCCTCAGCCTCAATCTGACTCGATCGATCCCAGCAATAAGGCAAGATTGGTTGTTTCCCATTACAACTTCACCTTGTTGAACAACCTCACCTTGTTGAACAACCTCATATGTCTGAAATAAATTTCTATCGGAACACATATGGTGCGAACATGTTGAATCAAGAATCCACTCCTCGTCAGGCCTAGATTCCACATTAGATACCACAGTCAACATCACCTCTTCGTCATATGAACAATTCTCAACTATATTGATTTCATCTGAATTCAAAGGTTGTACCCCACGATTTACAGCTAAATCACCTTTAGCCTGCAACATATCGCAATCCTTCCGAATACGTGCCTTCATTTTGTAGTAGTAACAGGTCACATTGCTAAATTTAATTCTCGATCTACCTCTCTGTCGACCACCTTGAGATACAAGAGCTTTTACATCCCTTGATGTAGCTCCAACCAAATGCTTCATTTTCTCCTTTGAGTGCAAAGTATCGTAGACATCTTCTATAGTCAAAGTATTTCGACTATACAAGATAGTATTCCTAAACGATGCATAAGATCCAAGCAGTGAACACAACAGGATCAAGGCAAGATGATCTTCATCGTACTTAACCTCCAACGTCTCCAGATCTGGAACTATTTCCTTGAACACGGCAACATGGTCTTCCAACATTTCGATCCTTCCATTGTTTCTCCTCCGTTGTCCGACCAACTAGCATCCTCTCAATACCAAGCAACAAATCATCCAAATCCAACTGCGCCAAAATAGACCTCACATTTACTTGCCATAACGAGAATCTTGTATTGCAATCTAACAGCGGAACATCATACTTCAACCCAGCCATCTCGAAAAAATCTCAAACAATCCACAGAAAATCAACAACCTCGCTCTGATACCACCTGTTGGGCGCGGAAACTCCAATAACATACGTTGATTCCAAATCGAATTATAAAGAACGAGATTTAATAACAATATTGAAGTATACTAGATCACACCACAAAAATACAAAATTGAATTTGTAAAGAAAGAACACAAAAGGTAAACGCAGAGGAGCGAGATGTTTATTAATTCAATAGTATGGAGAATACAAGACAGACTAATAATAATGTTTCATATTACTTTCTACAAACTGACCAAAGGAGTCTCGTATTTATAGGCCAACCCTAGAAGAGTCCTAAAATGTAAGAAAATATATATTACAATTAAGAGACCCAATTTCAACAGGATTTTGTTTCCTTATTCAACTTACTTTCCTTAAGCCTTAGGTTAATATTCTCCTAGTCCAAGTTGAATACGCCTTTTCAAAAGACTCCTCTTTGAGTCATTCTCCTAACATCAAGTTCAACCTTTGCTTTACAATCAAGTTCTATATCTTTGCAAAACGATGAATGTGAAAAAAAAAAAATAATGATAAAATCACTGTTTACCAAAAGTGGATTATAAACGGTAAAAATAAGTAACTTACAACCAATATTCCAATCCAAGAAGTTATAGATCATATAAGACGAGAATGATTGCATCGTATGTGGACAATGCACATATATAAACCTACCTATAAAACAATGTTTAGTTTAAAAAGATATGAAAGCTATGTAAACTAAGTTCTTTAAATGTAACTCATAGCTCGTCTTTGAAGCTTCCAATAAGCATCTAAGAAATGTGTCTCGATAGCCATCAAAGCCTTCTTTTTGGTCAACAATCCATATATAATGCTATTATTTCTCTCCGACGAACCCATCACTTTTATCTTCTCATAGTCATAAATCTTCATAATATCACTTTAAGGGTCTGATGAACATTCATGGCACACATCAATTCTTTCAGATCTAGGGATGAAGTCTATTTCTGTGTGGATCCACAAATATGCCATAGTACTAAATGTAGACTCTGAAGCTACGATACACACCGGAATGGACAAAATATCCCTTGCAACTTGTGCAAAGTAGGGTATTTGCTTGAATTCGCTTTTCGCCATCCTAACAAGTCAAATTCATTCGATCTAGGCAATATGGGCTCTTCTAAGAACAAATCAAGCTCTGATTTCACAGTATTAGTACTAGTGCAACTCGAAACAAATAAGCAAAGATTTGACAAGTGATTGTTTTCAAAACTTGAAGATACCTTAGACTGAAAGAAGAAGATGAAGTTAAGAGAGATTCCCACTCCTATGATACCAACTTTTACAAAAGTAGACAAACCCTTTCAAGTACAACCTTTGCATGTTTATCTTCAAAAATCCTTTCAAGTGTTGGGCCCGAAAGCTCCAATAACACACGTTGATTCCAAACCGGATTATAAAGAATAAGATTTAATGACAATATTGAAGTATATTAGATCACACCACGAAAATATAAGATTGAATTTGTAAAGAAAGAACACAAAGGGTAAACGCAGAGGAAGGATGTTTATAGGTTAGACGGTATGGAAAATACAAGACAGACTAGCAAAACTGTTTCTATGTTACTCTCTACAAACTGACCAGAAGAGTCTCGTATTTATAGGCCAACCCTAGAAGAGTCCTAAAAGGTAAAAAAATATATTACAATTAAAAGATCCAATTTCAACAGGATTTTGTTTCCTTATTCAACTTAGCTTCCTTAAGCTCTAGGTTAATATTCTCCTAGTCCAAGTCGAATACGCCTTTTCAAATACTCCTATTTGAATTATACTCCTAACAATCTCCACATTGACTCAAATTTCGATGCTATGAAAAAAACTCTTAGATTTCAAATTCATCTGCATCGAAATTAACTGGCCAAATCTCTCAACACAATAATCATTCCATATAAACCAACACAGGGCCGAAGCACACCCTGTAGCAAGAACCAAACCAGATGCTTGATCAGAAGGCCTCTTGTTGAAACTATCGCCTTCAACGTCCCTAGAAGCATTCCAGACATTACTGACACCAAGGTACCTACGCTCGATGAGTCCTACCCAGCAACTGAATACAATGTACTCGCTAAAATTGGTGGCAAAACGGAATCACTAATGCTCTCCCTAGCAGTGTTCTGAATCAACTCAGAGCCCAACATAAGAAGTACTTTACCAAACTAAACTTCCACCACGGTACTAAGCTTGTCCAAATGTCTCATCTTAACTGCTTTTGTACTCCCCTGCAAAATGTACAATTGGGATCTTTTCTTTCTCTCCAGTATAACTCGAACTTCCTTTCAGACCTTCAAGACTCCACCTCCTCCAGAGAATTTATACTCTTTTGCATCTAGGGTATTTAGCGAAATGAGATTCCTTTTCAGGTCAGGAACACGTCGAACCTGATCAATTGTTCTAAATGTTCCATCCCACAGCCTCAATCTGGCTCGATCGATCCCAGTAATAAGGAAAAATTGGTTGTTTCCCATTACAACTCCACCTTGCTGAACAGCCTCATATGTCTGAAATAAATTTCTATCGGAACACATATGGTGCGAACATGTTGAATCAAGAATCCACTCCTCGTCAGACCTAGATTCCACATCAGATACCACAGTCAACATCACCTCTTCATCATATGAACAATTCTCAACTATATTGATTTCGTCTGAATTCAAAGGTTGTTCCCTACGATTTACAGCTAAATCACCTTTAGCCTGCAACATATCGCAATCCTTCCGAATACGTGCCTTCATTTTGTAGTAGTAACAGGTCACATTGCTAAATTTAATTCTCGATCTGCCTCTCTGTCGACCACCTTAAGATACAAGAGCTTTTACATCCCTTGATGTAGCTCTAACCAAATGCTTCATTTTCTCCTTTGAGTGCAAAGTATCGTAGACATCTTATGTAGTCAAAGTATTTCGACTATACAAGATAGTATTCCTAAACGATGCATAAGATCCAAGTAGTGAACACAACAGGATCAAGGCAAGATGATCTTCATCGTACTTAACCTCCAACGTCTCCAGATCTGGAACTATTTCCTTGAACACGACAACATGGTCTTCCAACGACTCTCCTTCCGCCATGCGATGTGAATACAACTTCTGCTTGAGAGTCAATTTACTTGTAGGACTCTTAATCATACACAATTGCTCCAACTTCAACCACAAAGCAGCCACCGTTTTTTCCTTCAAGACATCCTGCAGAATATTGTTGGACAGATGAAGATGAATCAATGAAATAGCCTTCCGATCCTTCCATTGTTTCTCCTCCGTTGTCCAACCAACTAGCATCCGCTCAATACCAAGCAACAAATCATCCAAATCCAACTGCGCCAAAATAGATCTCATCTTTACTTGCCATAACGAGAACCTTGTATTACAATCTAACAACGGAACATCATACTTCAACCCAGCCATCTCGAAAAAATCTCAAACAATCCACAGAAAATCAACAACCTCGCTCTGATACCACTTGTTGGGCGCGAAAACTTCAATAACACACGTTGATTCCAAATCGAATTATAAAGAACGAGATTTAATGACAATATTGAAGTATACTAGATCACACCACAAAAATACAAAATTGAATTTGTAAAGAAAGAACACAAAAGGTAAACGCAGAGGAACGATGTTTATTAATTCAATAGTATGGAGAATACAAGACAGACTAGTAATAATGCTTCTATATTACTTTCTACAAACTGACCAAAGGAGCCTCGTATTTATAGGCCAACCCTAGAAGAGTCCTAAAATGCAAGAAAATATATATTACAATTAGGAGACCCAATTTCAACTGGATTTTGTTTCCTTATTCAACTTACTTTCCTTAAGCCTTAGGTTAATATGCTCCTAGTCCAAGTTGAATACGCCTCTTCAAAAGACTCCTCTTTGAGTCATTCTCCTAACATCAAGTTCAACCTTTGCTTTACAATCAAGTTCTATATATTTGCAAAACGATGAATGTGAAAAAAAATAATAATGATAAAATCACTGTTTACCAAAAGTGGATTATAAACAGTAAAAATAAGTAACTTACAACCAATATTCCAATCCAAGAAGTTATAGATCATATAAGACGAGAATGATTGCATCGTATGTGGACAATGCACATATATAAACCTACCTCTAAAACAATGTATAGTTTAAAAAGATATGAAAGCTATGTAAACTAAGTTCTTTAAATATAACTCATAACTCGTCTTTGAAGCTTCCAATAAGCATCTAAGAAATGTGTCTCGATAGCCATCAAAGCCTTCTTTTTGGTCAACAATCCATCTATAATACTATTATTTCTCTCTCCGACGAACCCATCACTTTTATCTTCTCATAGTCATAAATCTTCATAATATCACTTTAAGGGTCTGATGAACATTCATGAATTGTCGAAATCCAATATGTTCAAGCATTGAAAGTGGATATTCATGCAAAATTATCATCATTCCAAAAGCCACTGGCATTGTCTTGATCGACAAGGAGGACATCTATGTAAATCCGGTGTCCCATTCCTAGCTAGTTTCTGGTACAGTAATTACAAATGGCCCTTATATACCCCCATCAATCCTTTGCCTCTTAAAGTAGTTCCACTGAACAGATTTCAATTTCCATTGTCTTACTAATCACTTAAATCTATTGGTTATTGCTCCGAATTTATCAGACATCTTAACCCAAATTGCTATCCTTTAAAATAATAGAAATATGCATGCAGCCTAATTAAAGTAGGATTTTATATTGTTAATTGGATACTTCGACAACACATTCTTGATATTAAAAATTTATTCCTTTTTTTTGTACATTTTTTGTATAAATTAATGAAACAATCATTTATCTTTCACTCATTTATGTTTATTTCTAAATTAAACCATTTATAAACATTTTCAAAACAAACTTTTTCTTGTTAAAATTAAAATATTAGGTTTCCAAAAAATGGAATAGAATAAGGGCCATTTGAATGCAAAGATGGAATTTGGGTGGAAAGAAAATGAATTTTAAAGAATTGAATTGCCTGGAAATTGTTTTCCTAGGAATTGTTAATTTATTGTGTTTGATTGGTATAATTTTTCAAGTAAAAAATGTTGAGATAAAAGTATTTTTTGATATTCGTTTGATTTTATTTTACATGAAATTTATCAATTAAAGGAATAAAATTGACTGGTATTGGGGATAGAAATTGTTTCTATTACCAAAAGAGAAATTGTTTCTATTGCCAAAAGAGAAAAAAAAAGTAAAGAAAATTATCTATCTTTTTGTGTTCATTTGGTTTTGTTTTATATGTAAATTGTTAAAGAAAAATATTTTTTTACAATTAGGGTAGAATTTGTTTCCATTGTAAAAGAAAAAAAAGGGTCAACAGTTGGTTGGTTGGTGGGAATTGGTTTTCAAGGAAAATCAAAAAAAATATCAATTTCCAAGAAAAGCAAGCAAAACAAATTCCATGGAAAACATAGACTATCAAACACCAAAAATTGGGTGGAAAATGGAATTTGGGCCTATCAAACATGGCCTAAAAGAAAGTAATGGTGGCCATTGCCATAACTTTGTCACGTGACAGATTGATTCCATCACGTGAAGATGACAGACGTTGGCTAACGAGTAAGTGTAACGAATTTTAAATGAATGAGCTGGAAATAACGAATATTAAAAAGCGTTTGTGCGGTTACAGTTATGATTCTGATTCCTAAAATTCTCAAACCTTCTCTGAATAATGTTTACCATCGGCAACTTGTCTGCCTGCATGATGACATAGATAAGTTTAAATTAACAAGATAATGGACAAGATAAAATAAAACAAACAAACACACACACACAATAATACTAAGATTTTACATGAAAATTCAAGACCAAAAAAACACAGACAGATGATGAGTTTTTCACTATAATCAATAACGGATGTTGTTAATACAACATTTCAAGGCTCTCAATTATGATCTATAGCTCTCTCAATGCTACATCATTGGGATTAAGCTAAATGTACAAAGGCTGAACTTACAGGCTTATTACAGGTTAGACCCATGGAGGTCGGGGTCCACGTGGGACCCCGTGTAATAAAAAAAAGCAAAAAAATTTACCGACCCCACCATTGTGAGGTATCTGTAAGGAGCCTGTAAGTACCGGCCCTGTACTCCCAGCAGCTTCGTACATCATTGTTGTGTTATATTTACAAGTTGTGAATGCTGCATATAAACCATAAAAATGGAGTTATTAATGGATTGAAATGCTAAAAACCCGTTAAAAAGTGAAATGAGACTTGGGTTGGACGAACCGTCACTCGGGCATCAGGCAGTGCCAAGCGAGCGTCAGCTCCCTGCTTTGTACGCTCGAGCGGGAAACATGAGCTCAGTATGCACTGAGATTTTCTCCGTGGACCATAATATGATCTCTTCAAGTTCTCTTCAACCCAAACAGCAATATCTAATAAAATTTGGGTCACACTTAAATAGTTTCATTTAACCCTTTTCATGAATTCACAAATTCTCTGTATAATCTCTCATGTATGCGATTTTTGTTTTTCTACTATTTGAGGATAAAAGGTAAGCATTATTTGTACGTAAACTAACTTATAAGTGAATAAACAAACTGGATAATTTACTTTTTTTATTTTTTAATCAAAGTTCAAAAAAGAATTAGCTAATTATTTTAACAATGTGGACGTCTTAGCTAGACAGACACCTTCTTAGAGCATCTCTAATGTAATCATAAATTATTTAAAAAATTGTGTCTCATAAGCAAAAATAGATTGTGAGTTTTTTATTTAAAAGAAAAAGAAAATTCTCCAATACAAGATAACATTCTGTCAAGTTGACGTGGCAAAGCTTCGATTAGATTCATACGCTTAATAGACTTTGCAAAATAAATATTTTCTTCACAGTTTTTCACAAAAATGTTAATCATTTAAATTAAATGTTTTTAATCTTTTTATTAGTGAGAAGCTGAATGAAAGAAACTCTTTCGTTCGGTTATGTTGTAGAGATAGAATTGTTAAATAACCATCAACTGTATTTCAAAAGAACTAGATTCCATAAATAATATAGATAAAGAATGAATGAAATATCTTACTGAGTTTAGCATATTTATTTAATAAATATGTCCTTCAGGCACTTGAACCTGCTTGGATCACATATAAACAACTAGAAGCAAGTCAATGAACAATAACACGAAATGCATGACGTGATTGGAAAATCTGGCTCCATAAATTTCTAGACAAACTGATTTTTGGGAAAGGGATTTTATAGTTTGGCCCCCCATAATTTTAAATTATAATTTTTGGAATAAATTTTTTTGAAGAATGTGTAGTTAAAAGAGAAGAAAAGTTTTGAATTTACGTATAATATTATTTTATTGAAAAATGTGTGATCAATAAGAAGAGAAAAAAATTATAAATTTAATAAGTCAAACAGGGACTTATAAGCCCCCGTTTGGCTCCAATTTTTTGAAAATGAGTGGAATAGTATTTTTTTTAAATAGTAGTTGAAAAAGAAAGAAAAATTTCGATTTATGTATAATATTATTTTATGAAAGATTGTGCAGTTGAAAATAAAAGAGAAAAAAATAGAATATAATGAAATGAAAATTAATAGAGATCAAACGAGAGTAATCATAATTCTATTTTTATTTTAAAAATATAAAGTACATGTTAGTGTTTATAATAAGGGTTATTCTGAACGTATATTCTTACAGCCCCTTACATGAGGGGGCTCATGGGAGGGGGCAATCCTGCTTGTTGTACAGAACAAGCATGACTCTTAAAAGAATAATCCATAAAGTGCACTGGAAACTAATTTTAAATTTGCGTGTCCATTTATGGCGTAATAAAGATAAAAAAATCAATTAACTGGTGTACCACCTAAATAGTTTCAATAGCCTATCACAACATTTTATTACTAAGGCCCCGTTTGGTAGGGATTTTCTGCCCCAAAAAATTAATTTTTTGACCGTTATTTTACTATTCAAGCCGTAATTTTTGACTTCTTCTCTCACATGTGAACCCCACTTTTCTTCTAACGATCAAATAATCAATTCTCAAAATCCCTACCAAACGGGCCCTAAAACAATTATGCTACAAATATAGAATTTTTTTGACAAAAAATCTTTATCGACAACATATGGTACAACATCATTGAAAAGTTGGCACATGTGCCATATCAATTTTGATACAAATTCTATAAAGTTTTTCCTGTAATCAAAACTTTATCCTATTTAAAAATAGTATAATTAAATCAATCGAACTCATTATACGAGATAAAAATAAACAAAATTAACATTATGAGCTAGATACAACAATGAGTTAAATAAAAAATATTCGTTCCTTTTATTGAAAGGGTATATTTAGCCCCTGTTTGATCCCTATTAAATTGCATTCCATTACATTTTATTTTTCTCTCTTCTATTTTCAACCACACAATCTTTCATAAAATAATATTACACGTAAATCGAAAATTTTTCCTTCTTTTTCAACAACTCATTTTTTCAACAAAACACTATTCCATCATTTTTATTACCAAAAATGAGGGTCAAACGGGAGCTAAATTTTTCCTTCTTTTTCAACAACTCATTTTTTCAACAAAACACTATTCCCCCATTTTTATTACCAAAAATGAGGGTCAAACGGGAGTTAAATATGAATTATTAATTATTTTGGAAGAATCTTTTGGTGTGTTTGATAGGGCCAATTCCATGAAAAATGGAATTCAAATTTGAATTCCATTTTCCACCCAAATTGTAGTTTTCGATAGCATACTTTTTGCATGAAATTCATTTTCTTGATTGTCTTGAAAATTGTTCTTTTCTTGGTTTTCCTTGAAAATCAATTCCCACCAAATACCTTACTTTGACTTTTTTTTTTTTTATTGTAATGAAAATAAATTCTAAGAATTATTGTAAAAAAATATTTTCCTTTAATTGACAATTTTCATATAAAATAAAGTCAAACGAACAACAAAAGATAAATGATTTTCTTAATTTTCTTGATTTTTTTTTAGCAATGAAAACAAATTTCATATCCAATACCAGTAAATTCTATCATTTTAATTGATAATTTTCATGTAAAACAAAGCTAAACGAATATTAAAAAACACTTTTATTTCAACATTTTTCACGTGAAAAATTATACCAATCAAACACAATAATTTACAATTCCCAAGAAAATAATTTATAGGCAATTCAATTCCTTAAAATTCGTATTCAATTCAATTCAATTCAATTCAATCCCATTTTTGCAATCAAACGGACCCTTATTATAAAGATGAAATTGCAGTGTGATCCCGACTTATGACATCTCTAATGAGTTAGTCTACAACTCCTGTACTGATGACATTTTAATCCTGAACTTTTAACTTTTGTAGGACAATGTACTCCCACTAGATTATATATTGATAAAATGTCATGTAACTTTCGTGTGTACAACTTTTAACCACATTTTCCCTTCATTTCATAAACATAATTTTAACCAAAAAAATAAAGGGAAAAAAAAATTGCAGACTACGCTGCATTCATTTTTTAATCAAAGTCTTGTGCATGCCTCAATTTCGTAATGGGCGAGAATGATATATGAATTCAAGTCTTTTGTGCGACTATAATATATATCATGTCAACCAATCCATGTTATCTAATGAATAATATTATTTGCAGTCGTTCACTGCGACAGTCACCCTACGTGGCAGGTGGTTATTTGATGCATTAATAAATAAAAAAACTACCACATTAATACATCAAATAATCATCTGCCATGTGTATGCCACGTAAAACGACTGTCGCAGTGAGCGACTACGAATAGCATTACTCTAAATTTTTAGGTTGAAAACTTATGTATTAATTTAAATTTAGTCTCCAACACGCTTGCTAAAAGTGCGTCAATTACTGTGTTTTGGCGTCTCTCGATTTCTAGAAGAATGTAATACCCATCACCTGAAGTTTCCAAACACGAAATGCTCACCATTATGTTTTGCTTTAAGGAATTAGGCGTTTGAAATTTTTTACTTATCTCTTCCAAATGCATTTGTTGGACAGGTTGCCATCCTTGCTAGATGCTAGTTTCTCGAGGTATGGATCTCCATCATGCCTTCATGATACACCCATTTTGCTTTGAGGTTGGATCTTTACAAAGAACGATTTTTAAGTATTGATTTAATTTTGGTATTATCTTTTTCGTGATATAGGGAAATATTTTGCACTAAAAAGTCGATTTTAATTTTATTAAAAAAGTCTCTTCATCCATTCTTGCTCGGAACGTAGAAGTTGCCAAGAGGTCCCTGTGCCAACTCGAAGATCAAACTAAATTCAATCAAACGATAACAAATTATCAAAATTCCATTGTGCAAAACATTCCTTAATAATAAGGAAAAAATGAAAGAAAGAAAAAGGATTGAGCTCCCTAATCTTGTAATTAGTATGGTTTTGGTCCCAAGTTTAAAAAATGAGGTTCTGGATCTCCACCCTATTAAACATATGTGAATTTAAGTCCAAGTAATACACAAATCAACAATATAGATGTTAAAATCACACTAGACTTTCCTGTAACTTAAAGGTAAAATCATCAAATCGCTTAATGTCCAATTTTTATATCAGCAATTTTAGCCGTTTACAATGATGATTTCCGTCATTTCCCAAGATTCAGAAATTTAAATAGGTTGTTAGCCTTCATTTTTTTTTTTCAAATTATGGCCTTGTATGATGGTAATTAAAATCAAAATTTTTCTTTGGCACATTTTAATAAAAGATAATGAAATGTGTAGTTAAAGAGTTATATGTTACATAAAATATGTGATTAAAATTAATCATTGATTTTGACTAAAATTTACATTTTAATTTTTACCATACAATGCATAATATGTTTGGAATATATTACTTGTACATAATGTTGTGTTCATCTCGGTGTTATCGAAGTGGGTCCTCCTCCATACAAGGTGTTGATGTCGGGATGGACATCCTGATGTATGTGTAGTATCACCCAATAACTTTATTCTTCTAATTGTAAACTTTACAACACATTTCTCAAAAAAAAAAAGGTTGAACCCCAATTTTGAGAGGCCCCACCGTCCCGCCTCTAGAGCTTTGTGAGGGAGGTAAATCGCGGGATGTGCCCCAACAGGCCAGGTCACAAGAGCTGCCTGTACATTGTGCCTAAAATGATTCAAATTCCATGTTTCAGGAATCAAACCCCCACACTGCGATTGTCAGCAAGGCGTGAGATAACCTCACTCCTATCCTTTGCACCACTAGACTATGCTCCGGGGGCAACTTTACAACACATTTCTCAATCATGCATGATGTGTATCATGAACTACATCGAGTTTTACACTTTGCAATTGACAACACATTATTGGACAGTTTAAAAACAACACTATTTTTGGGTCCAATCATTTGTTGATAAGTTGGATAGTGTCACCAAATTTTACACTTTGCTACATAGCAACACATTATTGGACAATTTAAAAACAACACGATTTTTT
>NW_019234910.1:0-2299 GCF_002742605.1 Olea europaea var. sylvestris
ATTCTAAACAAAGACAAGCTCTCTAAGGTACTATTTTAAACAAATCTCTAATAATCTAAATAAAGAAATATCAATATCCATAATAATAAATGACAATTTGACCGCTTAAACTATGAAATTTGGCCACAAATCATAAGTTCAAGCGCCTTAGCCCATGAGTTCTACTCAATACCTTGATTCTCCATGAAGAAGCTATATTTTCACCCAATTCCAACACGATTTATTGGGCCAACATATCCAATTGCATTACTCGTAAAGTTCTTCTCCAAGAAGCAGAAGTATATATACTATTCCAAACGTGGCCTTCATGCCAAAAAACTTTCCTCGCTAGTACAGTTTGCGCATAGAAAATGGACTAGAAGTCGAATGTAAAGGAGGTAATCTATCGTTCAACTAGTCCGGCATCAAAATTTGAATGGCAACTAGTTGGAGAAGTGAAGGGGGTTTTGCGAGACTATTTTGGACCTCGACTATTGTTCAATGTATACTTCTTTGTACCCTAACATATCATTAAAAGCAAAATGGGTAAGTGAATCTACCTATGTTTTCATGTTAATAACATTCTTGTTCTATTGTCTACGATGCAATCACTTCACAATTCAGAATGGGTGACAGTTATGTTTCATGAGTCTCGACTTTCGATCAAGAGATTCTTTTCTGAACCTCAACTTTTGTTAAAAGATAACTTGTATCCCAGTACAGCAGTAAAAGGAAGACGTGTAAGTAGATTGACTTATAAGTTGCCATCAATACATAACAGAAAAAGCACTTTTCATTCTATAACAAACAGAAATATAAACATGCTGCATAATTTCATATTTCTGTACCAATGTAAGCTCAAATAAATGGGGAAAATATTTCTAAAACTAGAATTGCTTCAAATCAAAACATTTTCTCACAGATTAAGAGCGACTCGATCATGCTACAAACCCAAGCTTATTGCTCCATAGTTGAAAGAAAGTAATTGAAGAAATGTGATGTGATCCGAGATAGGCCACAAATTACCAAGGATTTGATGATTGTTGGGCAGAGTCCTAAGCCACATTCGAGACCTCTGGAAGCTAATAAAACCATGCAGAATACATGTTCAAGTTATGGAGTTCAAATTGAAAAGGTAAACAAGCCAAATTCCAAGTGCAATGTGGGGATGTCGAAGGCTGAAACAACTTGGAGGCAATGCAATTCAAGAAGTTGGAAAGGGGCCTGCTGTAAAGTCATGCGACCGCAAGGCTTTAAAGCCTCATGCAGTCACATAAGAGGAAGCAGAAAAAATGTTCGGCAACAAGAGTTGATCCATGCGACCGCACGGTATAAATCCGGGGAAAATTTTCCTTTCTCGTGCGAGAATCCTATTTTGATTAAAACACTTATTTTTGGCAACTTTTATATTCCTAGGACTTTTAAATTCCGTTTCAATATTTCTGAGGTTTATATAAATAGGATTTATTTTCATTCATTGTAATCAACTTTGATATTTTGAGATAAATTATACAAGGGGTTGTTTGCTTCCACTTTCTTGTTCTTAATTGAACAATTTGAACTTATCAAGATTAACCATCTTGTGGCCTTCACAAATCCGGGTGATATTCAATCATTGTGTGATCAAGAGGTCGATAAATTCTATTTTATTGGTTGCTTGAAATAAGTTCAGCCAAACATGCTCTTACATGGAGGACAGCAATATCAACAAAAGGAGAAATGAGAGTTTTAATTCATGTTTATCATAATTAACTACTGGGAACTATTTATGTACTTTTGGAGTTGAAGATGTTACCTGTGAGTCTTCCGGCAAGGTACAGAGCTTCTTCAGCAATTGGTCTCCAATGTTCTGCGCATGAATAGTTAACCCAAAGTCCAACACTAAGTCCTCTCAATAAACGTACTATATGAAGAACACAGGAGTTCCTCCGGGAAAGCCTAATATCACCACAACATAATAAGGAAATCGGATTCTTGAAAATACATATTTTTGTCCCCTTCTAACAGCTTAAGTTTTAGAAGAGTAATTCACCGTGATATCAGAACATCCAAACGTCCATAATCACGTCTTATTGCCACTCACTTATAACAACTTACATGTTATGATTTTGGTAATACGAGGAACGCGTTGAAGACATAAATATAAATAAATAAATCTCTCCTTGTTCTAACAAACAAAAAATTTTAGATGAGGTTACATAACATACACAGTGATCAATTGATCCATTTTGTCGATTCATTTTTTCAAGCCATTAAGCTACTTGCATGCAATTTTTTTTTTATCTGTTTTAACACTAGATAACAAAAGAGAAAAAAAAAA
>NW_019234911.1:0-2298 GCF_002742605.1 Olea europaea var. sylvestris
TATGAAATTGCCCCTGGCACGATTTTTGTTTCCGACAAACCTGCTAAATTTTAGCCCATTCCGGCACCGTCACGAAAAATCAGAAAATTGCCCCTGGCGCAATTTTTGTTTCTGATCAACCTGTCAAATTTTAGCGCAGTCCGACACCTCGCGAAAAATGACGAAATTGCCCCTGACGCGATTTTTGTTTCCGATCAACCTATCAAATTTGAGCCCATTCCAACACCGTCGCGAAAAGTGACGAAATTGCTCCTGGCGCGGTTTATGTTTTCGATCACCCTGTCAAATTTTAGCCCATTCCGACACCGTCCCGAAAAATGACGAAATTGCCCTCCGCTCGATTTTTGTTTCCGATCAACCTGTCAAATTTTAGCCCATTCCGACACCGTTGCGAAAGATGACGAAATTGCCCCCGGCGCGATTTTTGTTTCCGATCAACCTGTCAAATTTGAGCCCATTCCGACACCGTCCCGAAAAATGACGAAATTGCCCTCCGCTCGATTTTTGTTTCTGATCAACCTGTCAAATTTTCGCCCACTCCGGCACAGTCGCGAAAAATAACGAAATTGCCCCCGGCGCGATTTTTGTTTTCCGATCAACCCGTCAAATTTGAGTCCATTCCGACACCGTCGCGAAAAATGACGAAATTGCCATTGGCGCGATTTTTGTTTCCGACAAACCTGCTAAATTTCAGCCCATTCTGGCACCGTCGCGAAAAATGACGAAATAGCCCTAGGCGCGATTTTTGTTTCCGATCAACCGCTCAAATTTTAGCCCCGTCCGACACCGTCGTGAAAAATGATGAAATTGCTCTAGGCGCTATTTTTGTTTCCGATAAACCGGTCAAATTTTAGCCCATTTCGACACCGTCGCGAAGAATGACGAAATTGTCCCCGGCGCGATTTTTGTTTCCGATCAACCAGTCAAATTTGAGCCCATTCCAACTCCTCCGTGAAAAATGAAAAAATTGACCCTGGCGCGATTTTTTTTCCGATCAACCTATCAAATTTTATCCCATTCCGACACCGTCGCGAAAAATGACTAAATTGCTCCTGGCGCGATTTTTGTTTCCGATCAACCTGTCAAATTTTAGCCCATTCCGACACCGTCGCTAAAAATGACGAAATAGCTCTAGACGCGATTTTTGTTTTCGATCAACCTGTCAAATTTTAGCCCACTCCGACACCGTCGCGAAGAATGACGAAATTGCCCCCGGCGCGATTTTTGTTTCCGATCAACCTGTCAAATTTTAGCCCATTCCGACACCGTCGCGAAAAATGACAAAATTGCTCTAGGCGCTGTTTTTGTTTCCGATCAACCTGTCAAATTTTAGCCCATTTCGACACCGTCCCGAAAAATGATGAAATTAACTCCGACGCGGTTTTTGTTTCCGAACAACCTGTCAAATTTTAGCCCATTCCGACACCGTCGCGAAAAATGACGAAATTGCTCTAGGCGCGATTTTTGTTTCCGATCAACCTGTCAAATTTGAGCCCATTCCGACACCGTCGCGAAAAATGACGAAATTGCTCTAGGCGCGATTTTTGTTTCCGATCAACCTGTCAAATTTGAGCCCATTCCGACACCGTCGCGAAAAATGACGAAATTGCTCTAGGCGCGATTTTTGTTTCCGATCAACCTGTCAAATTTTAGCCCACTCCGACACAGTCGCGAAAAATAACGAAATTGCCCCCGGCGCGATTTTTGTTTTCCGGTCAACCCGTCAAATTTGAGCCCATTCCGACACCGTCGCGAAAAATGACGAAACTGCCCCTTGCGCGATTTTTGTTTCCGATCAACCTGTCAAATTTGAGCCCACTCCGACACCGTCACGAAAAATGACTAACTTGCCCCAGGAACGATTTTTGTTTACAATCAACCAGTCAAATTTTAGCCCACTCCGACACCGTCGCGAAGAATGACGAAATTGCCCCCGGAGCAATTTTTGTTTCCGATAAACCAGTAAAATTTTAGCCCATTTCGAAACCGTCGCGAAGAATGACGAAATTGCCCCCGGCGCGATTTTTGTTTCCGATCAACCAGTCAAATTTGAGCCCATTCCAACGCCGTCATGAAAAATGACAAAATTGACCCTGGCGCGATTTTTGTTTCCGATCAACCTGTCAAATTTTAGCCCATTCCGACACCGTCGCGAAAAAATGACAAAATTACCCCTGGCTCGATTTTTGTTTCCGATCAACCTGTTAAATTTTAGCCCATTCCGGCACCGTCGCGAAAAATGACGAAATTGCTCTAGGCGTGATTTTTGTTTCCGATCAACCTGTCAAATTTTAGCCC
>NW_019234912.1:0-2298 GCF_002742605.1 Olea europaea var. sylvestris
CGACTGTGTCGGAATTCGCTAAAATTTGACAGGTTGATCGGGAACAAAAACCGCGCCGGGGGCAATTTCGTCATTTTTCGCGACTTCGTCGAAATTGGCTAAAATTTGACAGGTTGATCGGGAACAAAAATCGCGTCGGGGGCAATTTCGTCATTTTTCGCGACTTTGTCGAAATTGGCGAAAATATGACAGGTTGATCGGAAACAAAAATCGCGCCTGGGGCAATTTCGTCATTTTTCGCGACTATGTCGGAATTGGCTAAAATTTGACAGGTTGATCGGAGACAAAAAGCGCGCCGGGGGCAATTTCGTCATTTTTCGCGACTATGTCGGAATTGGCTAAAATTTGACAGGTTGATCGGAGACAAAAAGCGCGCCGGGGGCAATTTCGTCATTTTTCGCGACTATGTCGGAATTGGCTAAAATTTGACAGGTTGATCGGAGACAAAAAGCGCGCCGGGGGCAATTTCGTCATTTTTCGCGACTATGTCGGAATTGGCTAAAATTTGACAGGTTGATCGGGAACAAAAACCTCGCCGGGGGCAATTTCGTCATTTTTCGCGACTGTGTCGGAATTGACTACAATTTGACTAGTTGATCGGGAAAAAAAACAGCGCCGGGGGCAATTTCTTCATTTTTCGCGACTTACGGAATTGGTTAAAATTTGACAAGTTGATCGGGAACAAAAATCGCGCCGGGGGCAATTTCGTCATTTTTCGCGACTGTGTCGGAATTAGCTAAAATTTGACAAGTTGATCGGAAACAAAAATCGCGCCGAGGCAAATTTCGTCATTTTTCGCGACTGCGTCGGAATTGGCTCAAAGTTGACAGGTTCATCGTGAACAAAAATCGCGCCAGGGGCAACTTCGTCATTTTTCTCGACTCTGTCGGAATTGGCTAAAATTTGACTGTTTGATCGTGATAAAAAGTGGCGCCGCGGGCAATTTCGTCATTTTTCACGACTGTGACGGATTTGGCTAAAATTTGACTGGTTGATCGGGAACAAAAACCGCGCCGGGGGCGATTTCGTCATTTTTCGCGACTGGGTCGGAATTGGCTAAAATTTGACAGGTTGATCGGGAACAAAAACCACGCCGGGGGCAATTTCGTCATTTTTTGCTACTGTGTCGGAATTGGCCAAAATTTGACAGGTTGATCGGAAACAAAAATCGCGCTGGAGGTAATTCCGTCATTTTTCACGACTGTGTCGGAATTGGCTACAATTTGACTAGTTGATCGGGAACAAAAACAGCGTCCAGGGCAATTTCGTCATTTTTCACGACTGTGTCGGAATTGGCCTAAATTTGACAGGTTGATCGAAAACAAAAACCGCGTTGGGGGCAATTTCATCATTTTTCGCGACTGTGTCGGAATTGGCAAAAATTTCACTGGTTGATCGGGAACAAAAACCGCGCCGGGGGCAATTTCGTCATTTTTCGCGACTGTGTCGGAATTGGCCTAAATTTGACAGGCTGATCGAAAACAAAAATCGCGTTGGGGGCAATTTCGTCATTTTTCGCGACTGTGTCGGAATTGGCCTAAATTTGACAGGCTGATCGAAAACAAAAATCGCGTTGGGGGCAATTTCGTCATTTTTCGCGACTGCGCCGGAATTGGTTAAAATTTGACAGGTTGATCGTGAACAAAAACTGCGCCAGGGGCAATTTCGTCATTTTTCTCGACTGTGTCGGAATTGGCTAAAATTTGATTGGTTGATCGGGAACAAAAGCTGCGCCGGGGGCGATTTCGTCATTTTTCGCGACTGTGTCGGAATTGTCCAAAATTTGACAGGTTGATCGGAAACAAAAAACGCGCCTGGGGCAATTTCGTCATTTTTCGCGACTGTGTCGGAATTGGCTAAAATTTAACAGGTTTATCGGAAACAAAGACCGCGCCGGTGGCAATTTCGTCATTTTTCTCGACTGTGTCGGAATTAGCTAAAATTTGACATGTTGATCGGAAACAAAAACCGCACCGGGGCAAATTTCGTCATTTTTCGCGACTGCGTCGGAATTGGCTCAAAGTTGACAAGTTCATCGTGAACAAAAATCGCGCCAGGGGCAACTTCGTCATTTTTCTCGACTCTGTCGGAATTGGCTAAAATTTGACTGTTTGATCGGGAACAAAAGTCGCGCCGCGGGCAATTTCGTCATTTTTCACGACTGTGACGGATTTGGCTAAAATTTGACGGGTTGATCGGGAACAAAAACCGCGCGATTTCGTCATTTTTCGCGACTGCGTCGGAATTGGCTCAAATTTGACAGGTTCATCGGGAAAAAAAACCGCGCCAGGGGCAATT
>NW_019234913.1:0-2298 GCF_002742605.1 Olea europaea var. sylvestris
AATTATAGTTAATTTAGATCAATTTATTGTATTTTTTCTTGAAACATTGGAAATGATTGTGTTAGTATAATTTTTCTTGAATTCAACTTCTTTGTCAGAAAAAATTGACACTCTTGTTAACCTATACTCATATGAAAGTGTGACACATGTCAATAAAAAAAATTCTGCCCCCATTGTGAGGGGTCTGTCAGATAAGGTGTATAGCAGAATTGTTTTTCTTTCTTTATCTGCGTGTTGCAATGATTGATGATAAGATAGATTAGTAGTAGCCAAAAGGTCCAAAACCTTCCATTACGAGTGGTGCAAAAACATTGGAATCCTTCTTCTCTCTCTATACACACACACACATGCTCATACTCGAGTGTGTGTGATGTTTTATACAACAACGGCTCAATTAGTGACAAAGTATGAAAATATTTTGAATCTCAACTGGCTTTCTATTGATCTTGTAGCATATCGCTCAAGATTTCTTGATTATTATGCTTCTTATTCTAGGGCTGTCCTTCACTCTTGCCAAGAAAAAGAAAACAGAGAAATTATTAAAAAGTTCTTCTAGGACTAGGTATTGAAAATATCACAACCACATTTTTTTTTTTAAGTTATGTATAAGCTAAATCAAGAATCAAAACTTGTTCATCTCAATTTTTGTTTATACATTGATTTGCCATATCTTTCTTGTTAACGTTTGAACTTTCATCAATCGGTGTCCCTTCACTAAAAAGTTAAACTTTTTGTTAAAAAAAAGGTAGATTATTTAATTAAAATTTTCCTTCAATACCCTTTTCATACAAATTTTTCAAAATATATGACGATAAGTCTTAACTCGGGATCCTCGTTTAGTCTAATATATATTATGGTATCGAGTTACAAAATTGCATGGCGAGACTTATAAACAAAAAATAAATTTATTTATTTACATATATTATTCAAACTTATGTAATCTTATACAACATGTACTGATAGACAGAGAAGGTATAAAAAGAGAGTCCCTATTTGTTAATCATTAAAGTAGGAAAATAAGTTTTGAACTAGTAAATTTTTAGAGAATGTGCGATTAAAAGTAGGAAAAAGTTTTAGGTTTATGTACAAAATATTTTATTGTGAGAATCTATGGTTAAAAATTAAGTTTGAAAAAAATAAATTTTGAAATAAGCAATCATATAATTAGGACAGACCATATGAAAAATTGGTTTTACTAATATAGCCCGTAAATCGTAATATACATGACTTATGATTGAAGTCCGAATTTTGCATTGAAATCATGTTAAGGAGCATGGGCGGACCTACATGGGGTCATGTGGGGTCAAATGACCCCACAGTTTTTTGGAAATTTTTTTTTATTTTTTATTTTGTGCTGAAAACTTAATTTTTTGCCCCAAAAAATCTAAATATTAAATCTATATCCATATCACATGGTCCATATCCATTATTTAGTCCATAGATATATCATATAATCCACCGATTTCTTCCCAAAGTACAAACATCGAACATAAACAGCAAACAACCGATTTTTTCTTTTTGTTCATGATACGTTGTTCGAAAAAAAAATTTTGACCCCACAGTTCAAACTGTTTGGGTCCGCCCCTGTTAAGGAGCGAGACAGCTCATTAACCCACGAATCTTTAATTTTACAATAGAGGAAATTACACGATTCTAATTAATACAGGGTGTGTTTGTTTCCTATTATTTGCAAAGAATGTATTATGGAATAGTGATTGATGTTAAAATGTGCGGTTAAAAAAGAAGAATTTTTTTGATTTACGTATAATATTATTTTAATAAAAAATGTATGGTTGAAAATGAGTACTGTAGAAAAAAATGACAAAAAAGGGAGAGAATGGATGACAAACAGGGGCACAAATTCAAATTCCAAATTTTAGGTTTTTTATTTTTTATGAGGTATTGATCTAACAATCACACCCACCCAAATTCTAAAATTCTCACCTAATTCAACATATCCCTCAACCACCACCCTCTCCCCCTCACTTTCACACGCACAACTTACCGTCCTCTCTCACTCACTGTCACATGCACAACCCACAACCCAGCAATCCAACGGAGCCAATGACCAATCGCTGGGCACATTGACGATGGTGTCGCTTCAGCGCTCATCTTTTCCAAAAGTGACGATTGAGTTCTTCCGGTGTCGCTGCGCACAATACGATGATGGAGTCAATGGGCCTACGTATCGTCGCACGCAGTGGTGATTGTATTGCTGCTGTGCAACAATTCCTCCAGTCGATCGGCAAAACAATGACGAGCAACAATTAGGTTTTCTGATCGGTGTGTAGGTTGTTG
>NW_019234914.1:0-2298 GCF_002742605.1 Olea europaea var. sylvestris
AGTGGGCTGACGAAGAATTGAGTGTAACTTTTGTACTCGGTGTCCGTTTTGGGCCCATAAGAACTTTTAGGAAATGTAGCGACTATTTTGGATTGAACTCACCACTTCGTCGTGACGTACATGGGATTTTAGCGATTTTTCGAAAGAATGAGGGCTTCCATATTTGGAACGCTTGGAGAGTCGGCAGACAAAGAATTGAGCGTAACTTTTGCACACGGTGTCCGTTTTGGGACCACAAGAACTTTTTGGAAATGTAGCGACCGTTTTGGATTGAAATCACCACTTCGTCGTGACGTATGAGGGATTTCGGCCATTTTCCAAAAGAATGAGCACTTATATATTTAGAACGCTTGGAGAGTCGGCGGACGAAGAATTGAGTGTAACTTTTGGACACGGTGTCCATTTTGGGCCCACAAGAACTTTAGGGAAATGTAGCGACGATTTTGGATTGAACTCACCACTTCGCCGTAACGTATGACGGATTTTGGCCATTTTTCAAAAGAATGAACACTTCATATTTGGAATGCTTGGATTTTCGGCGTACGAAGAATTGCGGGTAACTTTCGTACACGGTGTCCGTTCTGGGCCCACAAGAACTTTTTGGAAATGTAGCTACCGTTTTGGATTGAACTCACCACCTCGTCGTGACGTATGAGGGATTTTTGCAATTTTTCGAAAGAATGAGCACTTGCATATTTAGAACGCTTGGAGAGTCGGCGTACGAAGAATTGAGCGTAACTTTTGTACACGGTGTCCATTTTGGGCCCACAAGAAATTTTTGGAAATATAGCGACCGTTTTGGATTGAACTCACCACTTCGACGTGACGTGTGAGGGATTTCGGCCATTTTTCGAAAGAATGGGCACTTGCAGATTTAGAACGCTTGGAGAGTCGGCGGACGAAGAATTGAGTGTAACTTTTCCACACGGTGTCCGTTTTGGGCCCATAAGTACTTTTTGGAATCGTAGCGACCGTTCGGGATTGAACTCACCACTTTGTCGTGACGTGCGAGGGATTTTGGCCATTTTTGGAAAGAATGAGCGCCTGTATATTTAGAACGCTTGGAGAGTGGGCTGACGAAGAATTGAGCGTAACTTTTGCACTCGGTGTCCGTTTTGGGCCCATAAGAACTTTTTGGAAATGTAGCGACCGTTTTGGATTGAACTCACCACTTCGTCATGACGTACGTGGGATTTTAGCAATTTTTCGAAATAATGAGGGCTTGCATATTTGGAATGCTTGGAGAGTCGGCAGACGAAGAATTGAGCGTAACTTTTGCACACGATGTCCGTTTTGGGCCCACAAGAACTTTTTCGAAATGTAGCGACCGTTTTAGATTGAACTCACCACTTCGTCGTGACGTATGAGGGATTTCGGCCATTTTTCGAAAGAATGAGCACTTGCATATTTAGAATGCTTGGTGAGTCGGCGGACGAAGAATTGAGTGTAACTTTTCCACACGGTGTCCGTTTTGGCCCCATAAGTACTTTTGGAATCGTAGCGACCGTTCGGGATTGAACTCACCACTTCGTCGTGACGTATGAGGGATTTCGGCCATTTTTCGAAAGAATGAGCACTTGCATATTTAGAATGCTTGGTGAGTCGGCGGACGAAGAATTGAGTGTAACTTTTCCACACGGTGTCCGTTTTGGCCCCATAAGTACTTTTGGAAATGTAGCGACCGTTTTGGATTGAACTCACCACTTCATTGTGACGTATGAGGGATTTTTGCCATTTTTCGAAAGAATGAGCACTTGCATATTTAGAATGCTTGGTGAGTCGGCGGACGAAGAATTGAGTGTAACTTTTCCACACGGTGTCCGTTTTGGGCCCATAAGTACTTTTGGAATCGTAGCGACCGTTCGGGATTGAACTCACCACTTTGTCGTGACGTACGAGGGATTTTGGCCATTTTTGGAAAGAATGAGCGCCTGTATATTTAGAACGCTTGGAGAGTGGGCTGACGAAGAATTGAGCGTAACTTTTGCACTCGGTGTCCGTTTTGGGCCCATAAGAACTTTTTGGAAATGTAGCGACCGTTTTGGATTGAACTCACCACTTCGTCATGACGTACATGGGATTTTAGCAATTTTTCGAAAGAATGAGGGCTTGCATATTTGGAACGCTTGGAGAGTCGGCAGACGAAGAATTGAGAGTAACTTTTGCACACGGTGTCCGTTTTGGGCCCACAAGAACTTTTTCGAAATTTAGCGATCGTTTTAGATTGAACTCACCACTTCATCGTGACGTATGAGGGATTTCGGCCATTTTTCGAAAGAATGAGCACTTACATATTTG
>NW_019234915.1:0-2298 GCF_002742605.1 Olea europaea var. sylvestris
TGTTGTGTGCAATGCGAGATCTTCATATACTAGCCAACAATTGATTAGTTCACATAGTTCCTCGTTCTAAATTCAATCACCACGCGCATAAGCACCCATGAATCAAATGAATTGAAGGCAAAGGTACCCAAAATAAGATGAAATTCCTAGGACATTTAACATTCCACATATTCGAAGAAGTTTGTGTGATCAGTTGTATGCTTATGTCAAGAAGAAGCAATATGAGGACTATGACACGAACAATGAATTGTTGTCAAAGTAAATAGATTCGTGATATGTTGATGAGAGATAGATGAATGTATAGGACTAGCACGAAAAAGTGATGGTGTTTAAATTATGATATTTTGCAGTTTTAGTTGTTAGGTGATTGGTAGTTGATATTATATGGTTGTACATAACTTGTTTGTATTCAGTTGGCTGATATATTCGTTTTTACTGCTGTAATGGGTTTTATTTTAACTTCTGTAGCCATGGTGCGTGTAATTGATGATACTATATAACATTTTGAAATTTTAAAATGTTAATAGAGGCAAGGATCGTGAATGGCTATTTCAAGACAAACAATGTCACTTTCTAACAAAAAAAAGTGACACAACCTAGGCAAGAATGCTAGGCTGTCCTTATCATTTTAAATTGACACATTCTATAAAAGACTTATTAAATTTATTGTAGAAAATGGATTTCTCATGAACAAGTTGGACATCTCTATAATAAGCTTCGAAGTTTTCTTTTTCATATGTATTGAAATGAAATAAGGTTTGAATTTGTATATTTAAATTTTCAAAAAACGCACATTATGCATTTAGTTAATTGTTCCAATAAGATATTGAGAATTTTCTTTAAGAAAAGTCACAAAATGCCATCATTTCACATAATCATTTTCTCAAACACCTTGCATGCATCAATTGAATTTATTCAAAATTTTCTTTTTATATGTATTAACATAAAACAATGCACATTGTGTATTTAGATAATTGTTTCAATAAGATATTGAGAATTTTTTATTTTTTTTTCTAAAAAAAGTCACAGAATGCCACCATTTCACACAATCATTTTCTCAAACACCTTACATACATCAATTTAATTTATTCAAAAATTCTTTTTCATATGCATTAACATAAAACAATGCTTGAATTGGTATGTTAAAAGTTTCAAAAAGGCATACGTATACACCTAATTAATTTTTCAATGAGATATTGTGACTTTTTTGAGAAAATTGACAGAATATCACTTTTTCGCATTCTCCATTTGTTAAATACCTTGCATGCATTATTTTAATTGATTCAAAACTAATTTTTCATATGTACTAGCACAAACCATTTCCTCTAAACATATTTTCAATCACAATAGCAAAATCATCAAAAAATAAAATAAAATAAAATTCATAAATATTAATTATTTACTTTATAAGGTTCAAACTAAACCTAATTATGAAATTCAAAGAAAAGCTAGATAAACAGTGTACTATGATGATTAGAATTTGTAAGTGAGGTTTCCTCAACCCGAAATCGATAATTATTCTTCTTGCTTTCATAATGTATGCAAACAGAGCATTAAACGATCTTAAAATTGCAGAATTGGAGAACTACTTAAACAAAAAGCCCAAAACATAAAAAAAAATAAAAATGAAACCTATAATTTTGTACGTGTATTTCTAGATTTGGGGAATAGAACTTTGAAGAATGAATATTGAAGCAACCTCGATCCTCTTTGTGCTTGATTTGGGGAAGAATTTTTTTTCCCCTTTCAATTTTACTTTGATTTTTCGAGATTGGGGGCTGCTTTTTGATGAACCGTGACGTGCTTCAGGTTTGTGCGTATATTTTACATTCAATTTTAACAATTTACCATTTAATATAAGTTTATTATGGTTTTTCAAAACTACCCCAAAATATAGGGTATTTGTTTTAGTTTTTTATTTGGTTTAAGGTATAAATCTAAGTGAAATTTACACCAAACCATATTTTAAACATCCAACATTCTAAAATCAGGCTGGAAGTTTGATATTTCAAAAATAGGAAGGATTTTTTTATTAATTATTTAAATAAAATAATTACCAAAAAATAAAAACCTACCCACTACTCAGCAAACGATATAGCCAAACCCATCTCCTCCCTATCCCTCGCTTGTCTCTCTCTATCCTTCACTTTCTCTTCTTCGGCGACGACGTGACTTCATCACCACAGTCATTGCTATCATCATGAAAATGCTATCTTCGACACTCAACACGCGACAAGAATTGAATATGTTTTCGATCTGCACAATGTCGCAACTATGTTGATCGGCGATATAAGATAA
>NW_019234916.1:0-2297 GCF_002742605.1 Olea europaea var. sylvestris
TTTTCCTTCTTCGTTAACTTGGGCAAGAAGTGCCCCTAGAGAACATTCTTGTGCTGCAACATAAAGAGTCAGCGACTTCCCTGAAACTGGAGCTGTGAGTACTGGTGGACGAGAAAAATATTTTTTAATGCTTTGGAAAGCATTTGGACAAGCGTCATCCCATTCAAATGGTACATCTTTCTTCACCGATTTTTTGAATGGATGACAACGTCCGGCTAGATTAGAGATAAATCTTCGAATCTATGCCAAGTTTTCCTTGAAGACTTTTCAACTCACGAACATTTCTTGGCTCTGGCATGTTGATTATAGCTTCAATTTTTGATTGATCTATTTCAATGCCCCGGTGTCGAACAATGAAGCCGAGAAATTTTCCAGAGGTGACGCCAAATGCACATTTCAACGGATTCATCTTTAATTGATGTCTTCGAAGTTTTTTGAAAACATCTCGTAAATTTTGTAAATGATCATCGCGTCTTTTTGTTTTAACAACAAGATCATCCACATAACATTCAACGTTCTTATGTAGAATATCATCGAAAATCTTTTGCATTGCTCGCTGGTAGGTTGCCCCCACATTTTTTAGTCCAAAAGGCATAACTTTGTAACAATATATGCCTTTAGGGGTACGAAATGATGTGAGTTTCTCATCTTTTGGGTTCATCCGTATTTGACTGTATCCGAAAAGCCCGTCCATGAAAGATAAGATTTCATATTCGGTAGTTGCATCCACCATCAACTCTATTATTGGAAGTGAAAAATCATCTTTTGGACATGCTTGATTCAGATCCCGAAAGTCAACGCAAATTCGTAATTGCCCGTTCTTCTTTTTGACAGGAACAATGTTTGCGATCCATGTTGGATATTTCACTTCGCGTATAAATCCAGTTTCAATAAGTTTGTTGACTTCCATTTCAATTTGACGAATTAGTTCTGGTCGAAATCTTCTCTAAGGTTGTTTGACTAGTCGAACTCCATGTCTTACTGCAAGATGATGTATTGCAACCTTAGGATTCAACCCGGACATTTCTTTGTAGGACCATGCAAACACATCTTTGTATTCGTAAAGCAAACTAATGTACTTAGATTCTTCCTTTTGACTGAGAAGGGCACTTACAAATATTGGTCTTAGGTCATCTTCGGTCCCCAGGTTCAATTGTTCCAAGTCATCCACAGTAGCTTGTCCCCCTTCTTCAATAGTAGGTGGGGCTGGTTCGGGTTTATCAGTTGTGATAGAACTTTCGGACTCGGAGTCTGAATTGGGAGCTTCTTCAAAGGCCATGTGATTGACAGAGACTTCTTCCTTTTCTTCACTCTCCTTTAGGGACGGACGAACTTTTTACTGTCTTCGTCTCTTCTCGATCGTTGTGACTTTAGGCTTGGATCAGAAGTTTTAATCCCAAGTCGAGAAAATGCAGATTGTCTTTGGGATAACATTTGGGGAGCTTGTGCATTCCTATCAATTTGGGTAGAAGAAGAATCTTCACTTAATCTTTGGAAGACAGAAACTTTACCTTTTACATCGACCATTGGTGAGGGTTCTCCTTTTAACCTTTTAAACACCGAAACTCTGGCATTCTCATTTTCAATTCGATCGAATACTGAAGGTTTCAGCTGTTCAGATTTCTCTTCTGCAACTTCATAAATTTGAATCATGATGGGGTTTGAGGAAACCTTCTTGACGTTAATCTTTCTCGGTGGATTGGGATCATATCCCAAACCATACCTAGGTTAGGACACCAAGGCTCTGTCAGAATTAGAAGAGGGGCGCCCTCCTGAAAGGACAGCATCAAGATCACCTAATTTACGAGGCTCTCCTTTTCTAAACCCAGCATTTTTGAACAACTTCCTAACTTGAGGATTGTAACATCCTTTGAAAGTTTGTTTTGATTCAGCAGCTCCTTCTTGTTTGGACGAGCTGGAAATATAAAGTTTTAATATGTCGGGAAGAGATGTTGAAGCCGTTGAAGCCTCTGATGTAGATTTATAAATTGGTGGGGCAAAAGCAATTTTGGGATACTAGGTATTGGAAGAGTTAACTCTTTTCTCAATGCCTCAATATCGGTTGATTCTACTTGAGGTTTTTTGCCTTTAGTAAGTCTTGACTTATCTATGATAAGTTGATGAGATTGAGCAGCACCTAGACGTATCATGATCGTTTGTATGTTCTTTGATTTTGAATCCAGATATGGTCAACCGTGAAAAATTACATTCTTTACCTTCCATGTAAAACTTGGCATCGGCAAAATGAGATTCTTCTTCGAGAAAAGGTTTCGACTCAGCTACCACACATTTGACTT
>NW_019234917.1:0-2297 GCF_002742605.1 Olea europaea var. sylvestris
CCAAAACGGACGCCGTGCGCAAAAGTTACGCTCAATTCTTCGTACGCCGACTATCCTAGCGTTCCAAATATAAAGGTGCTCATTATTTCGAAAAATGACTGAAATCCCTCGAACTTCACGATGAGGTTGTGAGTTCAATCAAAAACGGTCGCCACATTTCCTAAAAGTACTTATCGGCTTAAACCGGACATCGTGTGCAAACGTTACGCTCAATTATTCGTGCGCTGACTATACAAGAGTTCCAAATATAAAAGTACTCATTCTTTCGAAAAATGACCGAAATCCCTCGAACGTCACGATGAAGTTGTGAGTTCAATCCAAAACGGTCGCTACATTTCCTAAAATTACTTATGGTCCCAAAACGGACATCGTGTGCAAAAGTTACGCTCAATTCTTCGGACGCCGACTGTCCAAGCGTTCCAAATATAAAAGTACACATTCTTTCAAAAAATGGCCGAAATCCCTCTAGCGTCACGACGAACTTGTGAGTTCAATCCAAAACGGTCGCTATATTTCGTAAAAGTACTTATCGGCCTAAACCGGACATCGTGTGCAAAAGTTACGCTCAATTCTTCGTACGCCGACTATCCAAGCGTTCCAAATATAAAAGTACACATTCTTTCAAAAAATGGCCGAAATCCCTCGAGCGTCACGACGAACTTGTGAGTTCAATCCAAAACGGTCGCTACATTTCCAAAAAGTACTTATGGGCCCAAAACGGACGCCGTGCGCAAAAGTTACGCTCAATTCTACGCACGCCGACTATCCTAGCGTTCCAAATATAAAAGTGCTCATTATTTCGAAAAATGGCTGAAATCCCTCGAACGTCATGACGAAGTTGCGAGTTCAATCCAAAACGGTCGCTTTATTTCGTAAAAGTACTTATCGGCCTAAACCGGACATCGTGTGCAAAAGTTACGCTCAATTATTCGTACGTCGACTATCCAAGCATTCCAAATACAAAAGTACTCATTCTTTCGAAAAATGGCCGAAATCCCTCGAACGTCACGATGAAGTTGTGAGTTCAATCCAAAACGGTCGCTACATTTCCAAAAAGTACTTATGGGCCCAAAACGGACGTCGTGCGCAAAAGTTACGCTCAATTCTACGCACGCCGACTATCCTAGCGTTCCAAATATAAAAGTGCTCATTATTTCAAAAAATGGCTGAAATCCCTCGAACGTCACGACGAAGTTGTGAGTTCAATCCAAAACGGTCGCTATATTTCATAAAAGTACTTATCGGCCTAAACCGGACATCGTGTTCAAAAGTTATGCTCAATTATTCGTACGCCAACTATCCAAGCGTTCCAAATACAAAAGTACTCATTCTTTCGAAAAATGGCCGAAATCCCTCGAACGTCACGATGAAGTTGTGAGTTCAATCCAAAACGGTCGCTACATTTCCTAAAATTACTTATGGGCCCAAAACGGACATCGTGTGCAAAAGTTACGCTCAATTCTTCGTACGCCAACTATCCAAGCGTTTCAAATAAAAAAGTACTCATTCTTTCGAAAAATGGTCGAAATCCCTCAAACGTCACGACGAAGTGGTGAGTTCAATCCAAAACGGTGTCTACATTTCCAAAAAGTACATATGGGCCCAAAACGGATGCCGTGTGCAAAAGTTACGCTCAATTCTTCGAAATCCGACTATCCTAGCGTTCCAAATATAAAAGTGCTCATTCTTTCGAAAAAAGGCTGAAATCCCTCGAAAGTCACGACGAAGTTGTGAGTTCCATCCAAAACGGTCGCGACATTTCCTAAAAGTACTTATGGGCCCAAAACGGACATCGTGTGCAAAAGTTACGCTCAATTCTTCGTACGCCGACTATCCTAGCGTTGCAAATATAAAAGTGCTCATTAATTCGAAAAATGGCAGAAAGCCCTTGAACGTCACGACGAAGTTGTGAGTTCAATCCAAAACGGTCGCTACATTTCCAAAAAGTACTTATGGGCCTAAAACGGACGCCGTGTACAAAAGTTACGCTCAATTCTTCGAACGCCGACTATCCTAGCGTTCCAAATATAAAAGTGCTCATTCGTTCAAAAAATGGCTGAAATCCCTCGAACGTCACGACGAAGTTGTGAGTTCAATCCAAAATGGTCGCTACATTTCCAAAAAGTACTAATGGGCCCAAAACGGACGTCGTGTACAAAAGTTACGCTCAATTCTTCGAACGCCGACTATCCTAGCTTTCCAAATATAAAAGTCCTCATTCGTTCAAAAAATGGCTGAAATCCCTCGAACGTCACGACGAAGTTGTGAGTTCAATCGAAAACGGTCGCTACATTTCC
>NW_019234918.1:0-2297 GCF_002742605.1 Olea europaea var. sylvestris
ACGTTGATTTTTTCATCCAATATAATCAAAATAAATTATCTCCTCGATTCACCAATCCACCATTAGCATCTTTTTAAGAGTTTTCATTTCAAGTCAGCCATATCTGTATGGAAGATCAAGATCCATTACTCTTTTATTTTATGCAAAGGATCTCATAGCATAACTGCTCATGCATTATATTCTGATAAATGTAATCCTCTCAATTCAAAGAAAGTCAAGTGTATGATACAAAAGAAAGTAGAGAAACATGAGTTAATGGGTAATAATCAAATAGGGGACACATTGATCAGCCATTGCTCTTCCAACCATAAGATCAAAATTTTAAATCTCCATTCGGACTAGATGATCAAGAAAACACATTCTCACGTTAATCAAACCGAATAACTGGTAAAAGATTATTGTATGCCACATGCTCTTCCTGATGGAAGTAATGCAGTTAGCTTTATTTTCTATTCATTTATTTCTGATTTGTCAGGAACAACTCCCCTCTTGACAGCATAGGACGATTTGTTTAGCATTAGTTCCATTTATTCTTTAGGTAGCAGGCTACAGTCTCTGCACTCAACCTCCAACCTTACCCTCACTTCCACCACTTCTCCTTGACATTGTGACACGTTATACTGGTTTCTTCACTTTACTCCATTGTACTGTAAACTGGTATCCTTTTTCGGGGGGCAGGGTGGGGGTAATCATACTAAAACTACTACTATTAAGATATTTGTCCAAGTTTTGAATTGCTTATCTACCCATTACAGTCTTGATCGAACATCTTGAATGCCACAGAAAAGCTTGATTCTGGTAGGCTGAGTAGTGTGACAAAGAACAAGTACCTGTTAGAAAATAAAAAATAACAAAGCTTAGACCTTCACAGGGCCAAATAAAATTTGTTAAAAATGTAATATAAAAACGATTACGAAAGGAAAGAGGAAAAGGAAAAAAGAGACAAACTGGGAAAAATGCATTTATGTGAACAAAAACTCCTTGAAAACTTTTAAAGAATCATCTCGTACACATTATAACTCACTCTTTAAAAGATATTAGACCATCACTGTTTGTGTCAAACAGCAAAAAAAACTGAGAAGGGGCACATCGCAATTCACCAGGGTTCCTTTCTCCTCTAAGATAGCCATCTCTTACAAGGTTTGATTCAGAAGGAGGAAAAACAGGAACAAGTGCTCGCATCAAATCTGCTGGCGTCATGAAAGTTTCTTCTCCAGTAGCACCAACTGATGCAAAATACTCGAATACCTTCACAACAATTATGGAGTCAGTTACCTTTTGGTTTGATCGAATTAGAATTTACAATGAGACTTCAAAACAGGAATATATCCTCCTCTATGGAATCGGGAAATGTAGTTCATCACATTGATATTAACCAGATCTTTCAAATTAACTTTATGCTCTAAACGAATTTGTTCCTTTACGACACACCTTGTCCCACACCCCCAAACCAAAGAAAGCGCCCAAAATGATTTGGAACAACTATTTCCCCCTTGTCAAACATAGTAAGTGCGTAGCTCATTTTGCAAAGCTGATAAGAATGGAGGCCTCTTAATGCATGAGCATGCTTGAAACAGGTGGGCCTCGTAGCTATTAGTGTATGGCCCAATGGCGGGCATCATTTGAGGTGAGGTCCAAATAGAATGGGTTTGACGTGGATTCCTGAGTTGATCCTAGGTTATATAATCATCCAAGAGCAATAGCTTTTGGGGAAAGTCGCTGCATCCCACTACCTCAGTTGGAGGTCAGTGCTCAAGTCGATGCTGGAGCATGGTGTACAGCGGAGGAGAATGCTTGAAACCAGGGTAGGCCCATGGTTGCTATCTGGTTATGTCCCCAATGGGACCTTCATAAGCTGTCCTTCAAAGTGAGGTCCAAACGGTGTGGGTTTGGCTGGATTTTCAAGCCTAATTCTGTGTCACATAGGGTGGATTGCACCTCCCCATGAACTATAGTTTTAGAGCAAAATGGTTGCATTCCCCAATATCACTTCTCTAAGGATATATAGGTGTTTAAAATTGCCGAGTCAAACGTCCTATTTCCTGTTTATCCCTGCAAGGGACAACAAGGGCATAGGATCACTGGGACTACGTCCTTGCCCAACTCTAAAAAGATATTTTTTGGTTGATCTGTATATTGTAGGCTATTCCAATTACTCATTACATTTTATCATGACTAACAAAAAGTATTTATTTTTTTCTAATTTCATAATTTTGAAGTCTGGCCTTCATTTCCTTTTTAGCTTTGAGATTTAAACTTAAAAAATGGACCCTTAAAAAAAAAAAAAAAAAAAAAAG
>NW_019234919.1:0-2297 GCF_002742605.1 Olea europaea var. sylvestris
GTGCAAAAGCTACGCTCAATTCTTCGTCCGCCGACTCTCCAAGCGTTCTAAATATGCAAGTGCTCAATCTTTTGAAAAATGGCTAAAATCCCTCGTACGCCACGACGAAGTGGTGAGTTCAATCCAAAACGGTCGCTACAATTCCAAAAAGTAATTATGGGCCCAAAACGGACACCGTGTGCAAAAGTTACTTTCAATTCTTCGTCCGTCGACTCTCCAAGCGTTCTAAATATGCAAGAGCTCATTCTTTCGAAAAATGGCCAAAATCCCGCGTACGTCATGACGAAGTGTTGAGTTCTATCCAAAACGGTCGCTACATTTCCAAAAAGTACTTATGGGCCCAAAATGGACACCATGTGCAAAAGTTACACTCAATTCTTCGTCCGCTGACTCTCCAAGCGTTCCAAATATGCAAGTGCTCATTCTTTCGAAAAATGGCCAAAATCCCTCGTACGTCGCGACGAAGTGCTGAGTTCAATCCAAAACGGTTAGTACACTTCGAAAAGTACTTATGGGCCCAAAACGGACACCGTGTGCAAAAGTTACGCTCAATTCTTCGTTCGCTGACGCTTCAAACGTTCTAAATATGCAAGTGCTCATTCTTTCGAAAAATGGCCAAAATCCCTCGTACGTCACGACGAAGAGGTGAGTTCAATCCAAAATGATCGCTACCTTTCCAAAAAGTACTTATGGGCCCAAAACGGACACCGTGTGCAAAAGTTGCGCTCAATTGTTCGTCCACCAACTTTCCAAGCGTTCGAAATATGCAAGTGCTCATTCTTTCGAAAAATGGCTAAAATCCCTCGTACGTCACGACGAAGTGGTGAGTTCAATCCAAAACGGTCGCTACATTTCCAAAAAGTACTTATGGGCCCAAAACGGACACCGTGTGCAAAAGTTGCGCTCAATTGTTCGTCTCCCGACTCTCCAAGCGTTCTAAATATGGAAGTGCTCATTCTTTTAAAAAATAGCCAAAATCCCTCATACGTCACGACGAATTTTTGAGTTCAATCAAAAACGGTCGCTACATTTCCAAATAGTACTTATGGGCCAAAAACGGACACTGTGTGCAAAAGTTACGCTCAATTCTTCATTCGCCGACTCTCCAATTGTTCTAAATATGCAAGTGATCATTCTTTCAAAAAATGGAAAAATCCCTCGTACGTCATGACGAAGTAGTGAGTTCAATGTAAAACGGTCGCTACATTTCCAAAAAGTACTTTTGGGCACAAAACGGACAACGTGTGCAAAAATAACGCTCAATTCTTTGTCCGCCGACTCTCCAGGTGTTCCAAATATGCAAGTGCTTATTCTTTCGAAAAATGGCCGAAATCCCTCGTACGTCACGATGAAGTGGTGAGTTCAATCCAAAACGGCTGCTACATTACCAAAAAGTACTTATGGGCCCAAAACGGACACCGTGTGCAAAAGTTACGCTCAATTCTTCGTCCGCCGACTCACCTAGCGTTCTAAATATGCAAGTGCTCATTCTTTCAAAAATGTCCAAAATCCCTCGTACGTCACGACGAAGTGGTGAGTGCAATCCAAAACGGTCGCTACATTTCCAAAAAGTACTTATGGGCCCAAAACGAACACCGTGTGCAAAAGTTACTCTCAATTCTTCATCTCCAGACTCTCCAAGCGTTCTAAATATGCAAGTGCTCATTCTTTTGAAAAATGGTCAAAATCCCTCCTACGTCACGACGAAGTACTGAGTTCAATCCAAAACGGTCGCTACATTTCCAAAAAGTACTTATGGGCCCAAAACGGACACCTTGTGCAAAAGTCACGCTCAATTCTTCGTCCGCCGACTCTCCAAGCATTCTAAATATGCAAGTGCTCATTCTTTTGAAAAATGGCCAAAATTCCTCAGACGTCACGATGAAGTGGTAAGTTCAATCCAAAACGGTCGCTACATTTCCAAAAAGTACTTACGGGCCCAAAACAGACACCGTGTGCAAAAGTTGAGCTCGATTCTTCGTCCCCCGACTCCCCAAGCGTTCTAAATATGCAAGTGCTCATTCTTTCGAAAAATCTCCAAAATCCCTCGTACGTCACGACGAGTGGTGATTTCAATCCAAAACGGTCGCTACATTTCCAAAAAGTACTTATGGGCCCAAAACGAAGACCGTGTTCAAAAGTTACGCTCAATTCTTCGTCCGTCGACTCTTTAAGCATTCTAAATATACAAGTGCTCATTCTTTCGAAAAATGGCCAAAATTCCGCGTACGTCAAGATGAAGATGTGAGTTCAAACCAAAACGGTCACTACCTTTCCAAAAAGTACTTATGGGCCCA
>NW_019234920.1:0-2297 GCF_002742605.1 Olea europaea var. sylvestris
TACATAATTTGGTCTTTCAATTATTGATCATGAAGTCCGTGATCAAATAGTTCTTATTTTGTTCATATGTCATTTTCATCCATGGATAAAGAAGATACGAAAATATTATCTGTTTAGCTTCTATTCGACAAATTTATAAATTGTTTATAAAGAAAAATAATAAGATGCATAATTGTGGTTTTGATGAAATATGTTAATAACGAGTAATTATGAATGTTTGGTTGAAATTAATGATTGAGTTTAATTGTATTTATAAACTATGTATAAATTTGTATCCAAACATAGGCTTAATACATGAACCATTGAAAACAAAATATAATAAATATTTGCAATTCAATTTAATATTATTTATTTTTGTAATTTACAATTTAGATATGTAATTAAAAAATAAATATCTCCTTTATCTGACTGTTCGAACTTCTAGATGAGATAGTCGAACATAAACTAATAGTTAAAATTAACAAAACATCATTATACAATTAAAGAATCCTCAAGAAGTAAAAGAACAATGACAAACTAAAATATGTGACATGTCCTGTCATTTTACTTAATTTTAATGTGTTGTAATTAGATTATTCTGCTACAATTTTAGTGCAGAATAATCACTTCTTCTAATTCTGTACATAAAATTAACGATAAAGTAAAATTACCTATATTTTGCATTTCAATAATACTTGTAATAATTAATTGATGTACCCATTCAAGTGCACTCATCCTTGCTGCAAATAAATAAAGATTGTGGAAAGAAAGCATGAATTTTGCAGTTTAAATTTTATGATTTTGATTCCATCAGATTTCCATCTAATAAGTTCAAATTTCTACCTAATCAATTGATAAATTGTTAGAAATGACTATTTAGGTAGTACAGATACTTAAAAAAAATAAAATAGTTATAGTTACTTTAAAATTCTGTATTTTGGTCAATTTGTAACTCAATGGAACTCTGTATATGGGTCTAATTTCATTGGAACTCTGTATATGGGTCTAATATTATGATGGGTCTAGTACTCTCTCTCTCTTAACATTATTTTAGTAACAGGTTAATTTCTTTTTAACTATTACAAAATATCTACCTATGTTCGACTATCTCATCTAGAAGTTTGAATGACACATTACAAAATAACTACCTCGTTAAAACCTTGTTTGATAAAAATTCAACGGGACAAAAAACTTAAACAAAGAAAAAAGAGTACAATTATTTTTAGATTATTAAAAATAAATGCTTTCCCATTAAAACCTTATTGGAAAATTCAGTGGGATAAAACCTAAGCGAAAGTAAAAGAGTACAACTACTCTCCTTGATGTTAATCACTAAAAATTTTTGAGTCGGCGCATTCCAATCTCTTGAACTAATTTCTTGAAAGTAGATGTCGTAGTAGTGCTTTTATGAATAAATCAACCATATTGTTATTTGAGCAAATTTATTGGACATCTATATCATCACTCCTGAAACTCATGTGTATAAAAGAAATTTGGAGAAATATGATTCGTTCTATCACCTTTGATCTCGTTTCCTTTGATATGTGCAATACAAGCCGCATTGTCTTCATACACATTTTCGATTTGCTCATGGATTGTAACAATTTTAGAATGATTTGAGAATGTTTCCGTTAAGGATTGCTTCACAGATCTCTATGATATAGCTGTTCTTCCATGTGTAAACGCATAACATGTTTGTGATTTATCTTTATGTGGGTCAGAGAGATGACTTGCATCTACATATCCCACAAAAGTGAATTTCGACTTTTAAGAATATAATAATCACAAATGAATAGTGCCATTTAGGTAACGAAAATATGTTTAATATCATTCCAATGTGTTTAAGTTGGTGTAGAGCTATATCTTACAAAGAGATTTACAGAAAAAGTTAAGTTGGGTCGAGTGTAGCTTGCAAGATAAGTTAATGCTCAAATTGCACATGGAACTTTAGGATCAAAAATCATTTTTCCATCTTCAAGTGGACGAAATGGATCCATTTTCACATCTAGTGATCGAATAATCATAGGTGATGTCCATGTATGTAAATTATCCATATAAAAACATTCTAAAATTTTTTCTAGTATCTGTAGATTGATGAATAAATAACTTTGTAATAAGTGTTCAATCTGCAACCCAAGATAAAATTTGATTTTTCCCAAATTTTTCATCTCAAATTCATTTTTCAAATAATCAGCAGTTTTGTTGAGCTTTTTAGGAGTTACAATTAAATTTATATTATCAACATAAATTACCACAATTGCAAATCTAATATTTGTTTCTTTATAAAAAACATAGGCAGACATCGTTATTTTTATAAC
>NW_019234921.1:0-2297 GCF_002742605.1 Olea europaea var. sylvestris
CACCAATTAATAGACGTAAATTTAATATTTGATTTATTCCTACTTGGTCAGTAGTAAAGTATTGCGTATAATCGTATATATTGAAGTCGTCATCATTTTCCTGACATTTAGAACAAATAAAATTAAATTATGATACGTTATAAAAATTAAATTTATTACGGTCATGCAAAAAATACAATATAACAATAAAAACTTAGAGTGTATTTAATTGACAATGAAAATATCACCTAGAAAAAGAATTTTTTTTCCTTGTTTTGAGGAAAATAAAAATCACGTCCTTCCAAAGAAAATATTTTCCTTAAAAATAAGGAAAATTATATATATTTTCAAAAGTTAGAAAATATTTTCAATGGAAAAAATAACAATCAAACACCCAAAGTAAGAATTTGAGTAGAAAATCGATATTTTCTATGGAAAATAAATGTAATCAAATACACCCTTATTTCTTGTCGATTAAGAACAACTTTCGAGAATTTGGATGAAGTCGTAGTGTCAACAGCTACATCCATTCGCATTAAACTAAATATCATAATTCAATAAAAAACAAGTCTACTCAACAATAATGTTAACAAAAGATAATGCATGCACTGAATTATATACCTACATGTACACATATTCACGGAAATTGATAGACCTGTGTACACAAAAATCCATGGAAACTCACATACATATACACAAATTCATTTACCCATATACACGTGCAGTCCATATGAATATGTCCTTGGTTATGTCTCGCGTAGTGAATGTACACAATTCATGGAATTATGATTAGTATACACAAATAAATACTTAAACCCACTTAACAATTAAAAATCATAATCTTACATGTTTTAAATTAATAATAAAATTGTTCGACTTAACAAAAAAAATTAGATTCTTAACTTTCAAACTTGACAATTAAATTGTAAAAAATTATCGGTAAATCGTGGTCAAATAGAGTATAAATTCATTTACTGTTGACCTCGCGAATTGGACCTCCACATGGCCAATCGAGAGCTATCCCACGTGTTCCTCCTTGCGCACAATAACATATGGTCAGAAGCACATGGTCTGAACCAACGGGGATGGTGGCGACAGCGTACACTCCGACGATCAAGTCAGTGGACGGTGATCGGAACGGTGCTAGAATTGTGCAAGATTGGGGAGGAGAAAAACTATACTTGTGTGTGGATAGCTTAGTGTGAGTTTCATTACGTTTGTCTCTTGCCAAATCTTAGATATTTATAGACGAGGAGTATCGTTGGATGTGGGACACGTGTATGCATCTGACGTTCTGAGGCGTCCGCTCGTAGGTATCAATCAGTCGCGTCTAGAGTGTGCGGGTAATTAATTATTTTGAGTTGAATTGACATAAAGTTAATACGTCACATCAATCAATCCATAAAGATGTTACATCAATTAATCCATGAAGATAAAGGGAACCCTGACAGAGATCTCTCTCTCTGAAACTGGCGGCGGAGAGCTGTTGAAGAAGGTCATCGATGTACGGTGTACCCCACGCTTCGGCATTAGGGGTACTTCGGACGCCTTGGCAAATTTATTTGGCAATTAGCATGTGGACTTAAAGTTAGATCGAGGGTCATATCACTTCGAAACTACTTCGGAGAGACACGTGGCACCTCGCTGAGGAGTGGACGCGATGTTCTAAATTGTTTGGTTAGGGACACTTAAGTGGTTTGTTTAGGGATGCCATAGTGGTTTGGTTAGGGGGTGTAACAGTGGTCCCCCAAGTTCAGGGATGAATATTTATATTATTCGTGGACTTATTTGACCGATTGTGTATGTTGGCCTTTGAGATAGTGGGTTTTTGCTGGAGTGCTAGCCCCATAAGGGAAGTGAGTAGATGAGTAGAAGTGTTTGTGGGTTAAAGTGTGTTGTTAGTTGAGACTGACGCGTTAGAGCTTGTAAAACTGATAGGGGAGCTCATCTTTGACCCATAGGAGACGATGCTTGGGAGATGTCTTGGGACTATAAAGCTTTTGGAAACGCTACGTCCGAGATGATGACCCACAGGGGATTCACCGTCAGGTGCGTTGAAGCTTTGTAAAGCTGAAGAAGAAGCGTATCTACGATCGGTACGCTGACTCACAAGGGACGACACGTTGGGAGAAGGATTAAAGCTTTGTAAAGCTTTTGGGAATGCTACGTCCGAAGCGATGGCTCACAGGTGACTCCGCATCGAGTGCATTGAATCTTTGTAAAGCTGAGGAAGAAGCATATCTATGATCGGTGCCCTGACTCATAGGGGATGACGCGTTGGGAGAAGGCTTAAAGTACAAAGCTTTTAGGAACGTTGC
>NW_019234922.1:0-2297 GCF_002742605.1 Olea europaea var. sylvestris
ATCGATTACACAAGCAATTCGCCAAAAACGAACAAGCCCGAAGTTATCGCCAAATCAAAAACCACTTTTCATTGGCTCGATTCAAATCGAATTACACTTGTATTTCGCCCAAAATGAATAAACCCGAAGTTATCATGAAAACAAAAGCCACTTTTCATTGGCTCATTCACAATTGAATTAGACTAGCAATTCGTCAAAAAGGAACAAAATCGAAGTTATCATGAAATCAAAAGCCACATTTCTTAGGCTCGATTCCAATCGAATTAGACTAGCAATTCACTAAGAAACGAAAAAACCTGAAGTTATCATAAAATCAAAAACCGCTTTTCATTGGCTCGATTCCAATCAAATTAGTCTAGCTATTCGGCAAAAAGAACAAACCCGAAGTTATCAGAAAATTAAAAACCACATTTCATTGGCTCGATTCCAATCAAATTAGACTTGCAATTCGCCAAAAACGAACAACCCCAAAGTTATCTTGATATCAAAAACCACTTTTCATTGCCTCGATTCCAATAGAATTACACTAGAAATTCCCCAAATACGAACAAACCCGAAGTTATCGTGGAATCAAAAACCACTTTTCATTGGCTCGAACCCAATCGAATTAGACTAGCAATTCGCAAAAAATGAACAAACTCAAAGTTATCATTAAATGAACAACCACTTTTCTTAGGCTCGATTCCAATCAAATTAGACTAGTAATTCGCCAAAAACGAACAAACCCGTAATTATCATGAAATCAAAAACCACTTTTCATTGGCTCGAACCCAATCGAATTAGACTAGCAATTCGCAAAAAATGAACAAACTCAAAGTTATCATTAAATGAACAACCACTTTTCTTAGGCTCGATTCCAATCAAATTAGACTAGTAATTCGCCAAAAACGAACAAACCCGTAATTATCATGAAATCAAAAACCACTTTTCATTGGCTCGATTCCAATCGAATTAGACGAGCAATTCGCCAAGAAACGAAAGAACCCGAAGTTATCATGAAATCAAAAACCTCTTTCCAATGGCTCAATTCCAAACGAATTAGACTAGCAATTCGCCAAGAAACGAAAGAACCCGAAGTTATCATGAAATCAAAAACCTCTTTCCATTGGCTCGATTCCAATCGAATTAGACTAGCAATTCACCAAAAATGAACAAACCCGAAATTATCATAAAATCATAAACCACTTTTCACTGGCTCGATTACAATCAAATTAGACTAGCAAATCACCAAGAAACGAAAAAACCTGAAGTTATCATGAAATCAAACACCACTTTTAATTAGCTCGATTCCAATTGAATTAGTCTAGCGATGCGCCAAAAACAAACAAACCCGAAGTTGCCACAAAATCAAAAATCACATTTCATTGGCTCGATTCCAATCGAATTCGACTAGCAATTCTCCAAAAATGAACAGACCCGAAGTTATCATGAAATCCAAAACCATATTTCGTTGGCTCGATTCCAATCGAATTCGACTAGCAATTCTCCAAAAATGAACAGACCCGAAGTTATCATGAAATCCAAAACCATATTTCGTTGGCTCGATTCCAATCGAATTAGTCTAGCTATTCGCCAAAAACGAACAAACCCGTAGTTATCACGAAATCAAAAACCACATTTCATTGGCTCGATTCCAATCGAATTAGACTAGCAACTCAACAAAAATGAACAAACTCGAAGTTATCATGAAATCAAAAATCGTATTTTCATTGGCTCAATTCCAACCGAATTAGACTAGCAATACGCCAAAAATGAACAAACACGAAGTTATCATGAAATCAAAAACCACATTTCATTGGCTCGATTCCAATCGACTAAGACTAGCAATTCGCCAAGAAATGAAAAAACATGAAGTTATCATGAAATTAAAAACCACTTTTCATTGGCTCGATTCCAATCGAATTAGTCTAGCTTTTAGCCAAAAACGAACAAACCCGAAGTTATCATGAAATGAAAAACCACATTTCATTGGCACGATTCCAATCAAAATAGACTAGCAATTCGCTAAAAATGAACAAACCTGAAGTCATCATGAAATCAAAAACTACTTTTAATTGGCTCGATTCCAATCGAATTAGACGAGCAATTCGCCAAGAAATGAAAAAATCTGAAGTTATCATGAAATCTAAAAACACTTTTCAATGGCTAGATTCCAATCGAATTACACAAGCAATTCGCAAAAAATGAACAAGCCCGTAGTTATCGTGAAATCAGAAACCACCTTTCATTGGCTCGATTCCAATCGAATTACACTTGCATTTCGTTCAAAACGAATAAACCCGAAGTTAACATGAAAT
>NW_019234923.1:0-2296 GCF_002742605.1 Olea europaea var. sylvestris
TTACCATGATTTAAGGAATGATTTTTGTCTACCTTTAATTGAGTGCTCGAAGTTGGGAATAAATAGATGGATGATTTTTTTTTAAGCACACATATTGACACGATTACAGAGACGAGGTATTGGGAACATGAGATAATAGCTTTTCTTCCAACAAGTCTTTTTATCAATCCAGATAGGATACTATGTGCAAGTTGTTCCGTCCTTGCAATATTATATTTTTTTACGTGATTTATTTCATGAAATACTAACTGATCCACGGGCCCCTATGAAATGAAATGAAATGAAATATGAGATATCCTTTGGGTCTTCTCAAAATTTGTTAGAACATTCGATTGATCACCGATTGTTCTTGACGAAATGATGGTATGAAATGTTATAAATTTATGTCTTAAAAGGTTATTATATTATTTGGACGCACACATCCTATTGAGTATAAATTACTCACTCCTTCAATTTCAACCTTTAGGTCACTGTGGTCGATGTGGATGGTGGCTGGGCGGTGCGCGAACTGTCACGTAAAATAAAATTTATCTTTTAGAAAATTCTTCAATAATAAAATTTTTAGAGTATTTTTTTTTTTATTGAATGTTCTAAACTTTGTGACATTATTTCAATATTTGAGTATTCTATAAATTAAGATTTTAAAATTTTTGAATTAAATATTTCCACTTCAAGTATGTGTTATGAAATGATATCGGTGACACTCCAAAATTTAAATCAATAAAATTTGGATCGTTACAGCATGGTATCAGGGCAAAGGTATACTTTTTTGTAGACTAAAAAAAAAAATTGTTTTAAAAAAAATTGGTAAGGTACTTCTTAAATTTTTACTCTATTCTATAAAATGAAAAGTGATTATTATATTTCAATTTATTGCATCAAGATAAAATTTGTTAGTCATGATAGGATGCACTTTTGTACATTTTGATATATGTGTGTATATTTTATTATATGTGCACGCATATAGAAATTTATATATGTCTTGTGTGTATGTGGAAACAGTTTATATTTGTGCACGTAAATAGATGGTAGAATTCTTGTTAGATTGTATGTGAATGCATGTTTCTGTCTATATGTTAAATATGTGCGGGTATACATATATATGTATTTGTAAGTATGTATGTGTATGTATATATGGGGTATGTCTGTGTATATAAAGCAATCTATGTGTAAATCTAAAATTTGTGTCAGTTTGTGTATATATATTTTTAATTATTTTCTTAAATTATGTAAAAAATAATAATAATAAAATAAAATGGAAAGTCACTGTTCACGGATGCCATGAATAATGATGCTGGAATAGTGAAAATAATGATAAAATGAAATAGAAGTTGCATAAATGTACAGTAAGCTTTGTGAAGGAATCAATGAAAAAAAAAATTATTTAAATAATTTGTAATTTTATAGTATCTTATATGATTATATAGAAATGTTTCTATATAGATTTGTGTTCTTAAAGGACACGGCATTAAAATTTTACGTCTTAACCAGGATCATTATGAAATATATATTTGGGTAGTTATATACTAGAAATATTTTTGATCCCATTTGAATGGTAATTATCATAGTTTATTGTTAGACCCTTCAAGTTGTCGATTTTTTTCCAGAATTTATTATAATAATTGCAAGATGTATAATAATTGTCAAGTTGTCAAGTTATATATATTATAATGATTGCACGTCATCAATTTTTTTTCCATGACTCTTTTTCGAACCAATTAATGATTATGGTTGAACTGTCTTATCGGCTAAAATATATTGTTCTATATGAAAATAAATCATTCTTGCCCGCGAATTTATTTAATGATAGTTACCTGCAAATTTTTTTAAGAGACTTCACTTTCGATTTATTGTTTGAGCTTTCTTGACTTGCGTAGTCACAAAATTGAAAGACTTTGTCAAAATGACCTAAACTGTCTAAGAAGAGTTTGAGATTTAAGTGATCCATCTGTGACCCCCTCCTCATCTGAAAGTCTTTTAATTGTGTGTTATTCAAACCGATGAGGCAAAAAACAATATTTCAAACCGTTTTAGATTTTAAAAAAAAAAAAAAGGGAAAAGAAAGAAAATATGGTGGTTAGTCACTATCATGCATCCATTCACGTATTTATCCTTTAAATTTATTTATTTATTTTACTCTACAAGTTATGATATATTAAAATTTCCCAACTGGCTCTTGTACGTCTCATTATCAAAGTACAAGCTTCAGCAAATTTTTTTTGTATTCATATACTTGTAAACCCATTAGCAAGAAATGAAAATTTCGATAGATTTTTTTTTATTTTTACAAACAAAA
>NW_019234924.1:0-2296 GCF_002742605.1 Olea europaea var. sylvestris
TCCGACACAGTCGAGAAATATGACGAAATTGCCCCCGGCGCGATTTTCATTTCCGATCAACCTACCAAATTTAAGCCCATTCCACACACTCGTGAAAAACGACGAAATTGCCCCCGGCGCGATTTTTATTTCCGATCAACCTGTCAAATTTTAGCCAATTTTGACACAGTCGTGAAAAATGACGAAATTGCCCCATGAGCGATTTTTATTTCCGATCAACCAGTCAAATTTTAGCCCATTCCGACACAGTCGCGAAAAATGACGAAATTGACCCTGGTGCGATTTTTATTTCCGATCAACCTGGCAAATTTAAGCCCATTCCGACACAGTCGCGAAAAATGATGAAATTGACCCTGGCGCGATTTTTATTTCTGATCCACCTGTAAAATTTTAGCCCATTCCGACAGAGTCGCGAAAAATGACGAAATTGCCCCCGGCGCGATTTTTATTTCCGATCAACCAGTCAAATTTTAGCCAATTTCGACACAGTCGAGAAAAATGACGAAATTGCCCCCGGCGCGATTTTTATTTCCTAACAACCTGGCAAATTTAAGCCCATTTCGACACATTCGCGAAAAATGACGAAATTGCCCACTGAGCGAATTTTATTTCCGATCAACCAGTCAAATTTTAGCCCATTTCGACACAGTCGCGAAAAATGACGAAATTGCCCCCGGCGCGATTTTTATTTCCGATCAACCTGCAAAATTTAAGTCCATTCTGACACAGTCGCGTAAAATGACGAAATTGCCCCCTGAGCGATTTTTATTTCCGATCAACCTGCCAAATTTAAGCCCATTTCGGCACAGTCGCGAAAAATGACGAAATTGCCATCGGCGTGATTTTTATCTCCGATCAACCTGCCAAATTTAAGCCCATTCCGACACAGTAGCGTCAAATGACGAAATTGCCCCCGACGCGATTTTTATTTCCGAACAACCAGTCAAATTTTAGCCCATTCCGACACAGTCGCGAAAAATGACGAAATTGACCCCGGCGCGATTTTTATTTTCGATCAACCTGCCAAATTTAAACCCATTCCGACACAGTCGCGTAAAATGACGAAACTGACCTCGGCGCGATTTTTATTTCTGATCAACCTGCCAAATTTAAGCTGATTCCGTCACAATCGCGAAAAATGATGAAATTGCCCCGGCACGATTTTTGTTTCCGATCTACGTGTCAAATTTTTGCCCATTCCGACACAGTCGAGAAATATGACGAAATTGCTCCCGGCGCGATTTTCATTTCCGATCGACCTACCAAATTTAAGCCCATTCCGACACAGTCGCGTAAAATGATGAAATTTACCCCTGCGCGTTTTTAATTTCTGATCAACCAGTCAAATTTTAGCCCATTTCGACACACTCGTGAAAAAGGACGAAATTGCACCCGGCTCGATTTTTATTTCCGATCAACCTGTCAAATTTTAGCCAATTTTGACACAGTCGCGAAAAATGACGAAATTGCCCCATGAGCGATTTTTATTTCCGATCAACCGGTCAAATTTTAGCCCATTCCGACACAGTCGCGAAAAATGACGAAATTGCCCTCGGCACGATTTTTATTTCCGATCAACCTGGCAAATTTAAGCCCATTCCGACACATTCGCGAAAAATGACGAAATTGCCCACTGAGCGATTTTTATTTCCGATCAACCAGTCAAATTTTAGCCCATTTCGACACAGTCGCGAAAAATGACGAAATTGCCCCTGGCGCGATTTTTATTTCCGATCAACCTGGCGAATTTAAGCCCATTCCGACACAGTCGCGAAAAATGACGAAATTGCCCCCTGAGCGATTTTTATTTCCGATCAACCGGTCAAAATTTAGCCCAATCCGACACAGTCTCGAAAAATGACGAAATTGACCTCGGCACGATTTTTATTTCCGATCAACCTGGCAAATTTAAGCCCATTTCGACACATTCGCGAAAAATGACGAAATTGCCCACTGAGCGATTTTTATTTCCGATCAACCAGTCAAATTTTAGCCCATTTCGACACAGTCGCGAAAAATGACGAAATTGCCCCCGGCGCGATTTTTATTTCCGATCAACCTGCAAAATTTAAGTCCATTCCGACACAGTCGCGTAAAATGACGAAATTACCCCCTGAGCGATTTTTATTTCCAATCAACCGGTCAAAATTTAGCCCAATCCGACACAGTTTCGAAAAATGACGAAATTGACACCGGCGCGATTTTTATTTCCAATCAACCTGGCAAATTTAAGCCCATTTCGACACATTCGCGAAAAATGACGAAATTGCCCACTGAGCGATTTTTATTTCCGATC
>NW_019234925.1:0-2296 GCF_002742605.1 Olea europaea var. sylvestris
ATGATCTATAGATTATATTGGCTTTGAGCATTCAGCTTCGTGCTCTTGTTTGATGTGTATTTTGTGCAAGATCACATCAATTATCTGGTTCATCAAACACTGTAATTTTCATCATTTTTGACCCTTAGTCTATCATACATTGAGCAGCATGTGTAAAACATAGAAATGGCTGTTACATAATTACATCTTGTAACGAGAGTGGCTGCATCCCAAGAGAACCGTTATCCTTTTCAAACACATTATTCGCTTATAGGTTAATTTCCATAAAGTGAAAGTGCATTATGACTATCTACTAACTGCTTGAAACAAGTTTTCCATTAAGTACTTGTTTTTTAGCATGCAGGTTATGCTTCTTGGTTTTATCCTATTGGGGCGTTCACTAGAAGAAAGGGCGAGGATCAAAGCATCTAGTGACATGAATGAGCTATTAGTAAGTTTCCGCGTGCTCCGTGTCGATGAAACTTGCTTCAATGAGATTAATATTAACTTTTCAAATGGTTTCTAGTATAAAATAAATGTATGCTTTATGAAAGAAAGTTCCATAAAATTGTACTACTTACAGGAAACACACTCTTTTATTGAATTCCATCTCTATCATTATTGGGAAAGTCTTTTATGAACTTCATGTCGAACATGTCTTTTTGTTTGAGAATGGATAATTTATCCTTGATCTAACTATATATTTTTATATTATCTTGATGAACTGCCAATCTTGACTCTGCAGTCACTTATATCCACTAAATCAAGACTTGTGATTACTCCATCGGGAAGTGATCAATTAGCTGAGAACGTTATTTGTTCTGATGCAATGTGTCTTGAAGTTCCAACGGATGATATTAGAGCTGGAGATTGTGTACTGGTTTTGCCTGGAGAAACAATTCCTGTAGATGTAAGTGATTCTCATTTGAACAACTGTCTTAAGCTCTCATAATGATTTCCGGTGGCGTTCAATTGTGAACTTTAACATGACAATTTTTTTCAGCACCTTCTTTGATTTTCACGACATTTTCGCTTTACGTGATTATTTGTAAATTATGCTGGTAATATCAGAACAGAAAATTCCCGTGAACTTAAAAACCTTAACATTTTTATTAGCAAAAACCTTATTGCAACGTAAAACCATTCTCTATACCAATAATTTGATGTAATATAAATTAGTTTCTCTTGACTTATTATTTGTCTCATATGGTTAATATCAAGCTCGTTTGTGTTATTTTTAGTGTTGGTGATTAGAGAACACCTGAACATCTTTTTCTATGGCTCTGATGCTTTGTGTACGTCTTTCTTGATTATGCCAGTAAAATGTCATTTTACATGCTGAATGGGAAATATCTAATTTTGCACACAGGGAAAAGTCCTTGCAGGTCGCAGTGTCGTGGACGAGTCAATGCTTACCGGTGAATCACTTCCTGTTTTCAAGGAAAAAGGCCTTTCTGTTTCAGCTGGGACAATAAATTGGGTATGACTATTGATAGTATGTCACCTGATGCAGGCGATAAATAATTTACAAAAAACACATATTTTAAGTAAAATACAAGCTCATTGGAAGATATAGCTCTAACAAAAAACCATGTAGTCCCACAAATTCCATGAACAGTGCTCCCAGGTTGGGCACTGTTTTACCAGAGTCAGAAATAGCCACTATATGTCTTTCTCTTGATTTGTTTGAGCTGTAACTATTGCCTCATCTTAAATCACTTAAAAAATATAATATCCCTCAAGGTCGTTGTTAGCTTCCAATATTAATACCCCTTATATCATTTTTGGGACAATGTTAAGAATTTGGTAGTCATGTTATCATTTCTATAAATTGCTCTATATCAATTAATTTCTTGGAGCTGTTCTGATCAAATTGTGGATCATATATAATTTTTTATTTTTGTTCACAACTGTGTCTTGTTGTCACTTTTTTTTTTTTTTCACAAAAAATTTATGTGAAAGATCGTTGATGAAAAATAAATCTGTCTTGCACTTGCCTCAAACATGATGAAGTTAAACTATAATAAATAACTTCCTGCCATCTCTGAAACTCAAGATTTTAGCCAAGATGGTTTTGACAAATCATTATAGCATGGTCTTGAACCTTAATCATCAAGCCAATTGAGATTTGGTCTGAGAAAGAAGTTTTTACGCATGTGATTTTAAATGCCTTCCGATTTGTTGGACTGATATATTATTTCAAATATACTTTAGGATGGTCCTTTGAGGATAGAGGCCTCTACCACTGGTTCAAACTCAACAATATCCAAGATCGTTAACATGGTCAGTACTCTTTTCAGTTCTCTCTCTCTCTCTC
>NW_019234926.1:0-310 GCF_002742605.1 Olea europaea var. sylvestris
GGGTTCCAATTCGCCAGGTTGATCGGAAACAAAAATCACGCCGGGGCAATTTCGTCATTTTTCACGACTGTGTAGAAATGGGCCAAAATTTTACAGGTTGATCGGAAACAAAAAATCGCGCCGGGGGCAATTTCGTCATTTTTCCCGACTGTGTAGGAATGGACTAAAATTTGACAGGTTTATAGGGAATGAAAATCGCGCCGAGTGTAATTTCGTCATTTTCGCGACATTGTCGGAATTGGCCGAAATTTGACTTGTTGATCGAAAACAAAAATCGCGCCGGGGGCAATTTCGTCATTTTTCGCGATTG
>NW_019234926.1:556-844 GCF_002742605.1 Olea europaea var. sylvestris
CGGGTGTGATTTCGTCATTTTTCGCGACTGTGTCGGAATTGGCTAAAATTTGACTGGTTCATCGGAAACAAAAATCGCGCCGGGGACAATCTCGTCATTCTTCTCGACTGTGTCGGAATCGTCTGAAATTTGGAAGTTTGATCGGAAATAAAAATCGCGCCGGCGGCAATTTCGTCATTTCTCTCGACTATGTCAAAATGGGCTAAAATTTGACAGGTTGATCGGGAACAAAAATAGCGCCGGGTGTAATTTCGTAATTTTTCGCGACTGTGTCGGAATTGGCTAAAA
>NW_019234926.1:1428-1711 GCF_002742605.1 Olea europaea var. sylvestris
ACAAATTTTACAGGTTGATCGGAAACAAAAAACCGCGCCGGGGGCAATTTCGTCATTTTTCCCGACTGTGTAGGAATGGACTAAAATTTGGCAGGTTTATCCGGAACAAAAACCGCGTCGGGTGTAATTTCGTCATTTTTCGCGACATTGTCGGAATTGGCGGAAATTTGACTTGTTGATCGGAAGCATAAACCGCGCCGGGGGCAATTTCGTCATTTTTCTCGACTGTGTCGGAATTGGCTGAAATTTGGCAGTTTGATCTGAAACAAAAATCGCGCCGGGG
>NW_019234926.1:2146-2296 GCF_002742605.1 Olea europaea var. sylvestris
AAATCGCATCGGGGGCAATTTCGTCAATTTCCGCAACTGTGTCGTAATTGGCTAAAATTTGACTGGGTGATCGGAAACAAAAATCGCGCCGGGGGCAATTTCGTCATTTTTCTCGACTGTGTAGGAATTGGCTGAAATTTGACAGGTTGA
>NW_019234927.1:0-2296 GCF_002742605.1 Olea europaea var. sylvestris
TGACGAAATTGCCCCCAGCGCAATTTTTTCTTCCAGTCAACCAGCCGAATTTCAGCCCATTCCGACACCGTCGCGAAAAATGATGAAATTGCCCCCGATGCGATTTTTACTTCCGGTCAACCAGCCGAATTTCAGCACATTCCGACACCGTCACGAAAAATGACGAAATTGCCCCCGGTGCGATTTTTGTGTCCGATCAACCTGTCAAATTTTAGCCCATTCCGACTCCGTCGCGAAAAATGACGAAATTACCCCTGGGCGATTTTTGTTTCCCATCAATCAGTCAAATTTTAGCCGGATTTTTGTGTCCGATCTACCTGTCAAATTTTAGCCCATTCCGACACCGTCGCGAAAAATGAAGAAATTACCCTTGGCACGATTTTTGTTTCCGATCAGCCTGTCAAATTTTATCCCATTCCGACTCCGTCGCGAAAAATGACTAAATTGCCCTTGGGGCGGTTTTTGTTTCCGATCAACCTATCCAATTTTACCCCATTCCGACACCGTCGCGAAAAATGAAGAAATTCCCCCTGGCGCGATTTTTGTGTCCGATCTACCTGTCAAATTTTAGCCCATTCCGACACCGTCGCGAAAAACGACGAAATTACCCCAGGTACGATTTTTGTTTCCGATCAACCTGTCAAATTTTAGCCCATTCCGACACCGTCGAGAAAAATGACGAAATTACCCCTGGCATGATTTTTGTTTCCGATCAACCTGTCAAATTTTAACCCATTCTGACACCGTCGCGAAAAATGACGAAATTACCCCTAGCACGATTTTTGTGTCCGATCTACCTATCGTATTTTAGCCCATTCCGACACCGTCGCGAAAAATGACGAAATTACACCTGGCACGATTTTTGTTTTCGATCAACCTGTCAAATTTTAGCCCATTCCGACACCGTCGCGAGAAATGACGAAATAGCCCCTGGCACGATTTTTGAGTCCGATCAACCTGTCGAATTTTAGCTCATTCCGACACCGTCGCGAAAAATGACGAAATTACCCCTAGCACGATTTTTGTGTCCGATCTACCTATCGAATTTTAGCCCATTCCGACACCGTCGCGAAAAATGACGAAATTACCCCTGCCACGATTTTTGTTTCCGATCAACCTGTCAAATTTTAGCCCAATCCGACTCCGTCGCGAAAAATGACTAAATTGCCCTTAGGGCGATTTTTGTTTCCGATCAACCTATCCAATTTTACCCCATTTCGACACCGAATTGAAAAATGACGAAATTACCCCTGGCGCGATTTTTGTGTCCGATCTACCTGTCGAATTTTAGCCCATTCCGACACCGTCGCGAAAAATGACGAAATTACCCCAGGTACGATTTTTGTTTCCGAACAACCTGTCAAATTTTAGCCCATTCCGACACCGTCGCGAAAAATGAAGAAATTACCCCAGGCACGATTTTTGTTTCCGATCAACCTGTCAAATTTTAGCCCATTCCGACACCGTCGCGAAAAATGACGAAATTATCCCTGGCACGATTTTTGTGTCCGATCTACTTGTCGTATTTTCGCCCATTCCGACACCGTCGCGAAAAATGACGAAATTACCCCTGGCGCGATTTTTGTGTCCGATCTACCTGTCGAATTTTAGCCCATTCCGACACCGTCGCGCAAAATGACGAAATTGCCCCCGGCGCGATTTTTGTTTCCGATCAGCCTGTCAAATTTTTGCCCATTTCGACACCGTCGCGAAAAATGGCGAAATTGCCCCCCGCGCAATTTTTGGTTCCTGTCAACCTGCGAAATTTTAGTCCATTCCGACACCGTCGCGAAAAATGGCCATACTGCCCCTGGCGCGGTTTTTCTTTCCGATCAGCCCGTCAAATTGGGCCCATTCCGACACCGTCGCGAAAAATGACGAAATTACCCCTGGCGCGATTTTTGTGTCCGATCTACCTGTCGAATTTTAGCCCATTCCGACACCGTCGCGCAAAATGACGAAATTGCCCCCGGCGCGATTTTTGTTTCCGATCAGCCTGTCAAATTTTTGCCCATTTCGACACCGTCGCGAAAAATGGCGAAATTGCCCCCCGCGCAATTTTTGGTTCCTGTCAACCTGCGAAATTTTAGTCCATTCCGACACCGTCGCGAAAAATGGCCATACTGCCCCTGGCGCGGTTTTTGTTTCCGATCAGCCCGTCAAATTGGGCCCATTCCGACACCGTCGCGAAAAATGACGAAATTACCCCAGGAACGATTTTTGTTTCCGATCAACCTGTCAAATTTTAGCCCATTCCGACACCGTCGCGAAAACTGACGAAATTACCCCTGGCACG
>NW_019234928.1:0-2295 GCF_002742605.1 Olea europaea var. sylvestris
TTTGTTTCCCTTCAATCAGTCAAATTTTAGCCGATTGCGACACCATCGAGAAAAATGACGAAATTGCCCCCGGCGCAAATTTTATTTCCCATCAATCAGTCAAATTTTAGACGATTCCAACACCGTTGCGAAAAATGATGAAATTGCCCCCGGCGCGACTTTTTTCCGATCAATCGGTCAAATTTGAGCCCATTTCGACACCGTCGTGAAAAATGACGAAATCGCCCCCGGCGCAATTTTTGTTTCCCATCAATAAGTCAAATTTTAGCCGATTCCGACACTATCGCGAAAAATGACGAAATTGCCCCCGGCACGATTTTTGTTTCCCATCAATCGGTCAAATTTTAGCCGATTCCGACACTATCGCGAAAAATGACGAAATAGCCCCGGCGCGATTTTTGTTTCACATCAATCAGTCAAATTTTAGACGATTCCTGCACCGTCGCGAAAAATGACGAAATTGTCCCCGGCGCCATTTTTATTTCCGATTAATCTGTCAAATTTTAGCCGATTCCGACACCGTCTCGAAAAATGACGAAATTGCCCCAGGCTCGATTTTGGTTTTGGATCAATCGGTCAAATTTCAGCCGATTCCGACACCGTCGCGAAAAATGACGAAATTGCCCCCGGCGCAAATTTTGTTTCCCATCAATCAGTCAAATTTTAGACAATTCCAACATCGTTGCGAAAAATGACGAAATTGCCCCCGGCGCGACTTTTTCCGATCAATCGGTCAAATTTGAGCCCATTTCGACACCTTCGTGAAAAATGACGAAATCGCCCCCGGCGCGATTTTTGTTTCCCATCAATAAGTCATATTTTAGCCGATTCCGACACCATCGCGAAAAATGACGAAATTGCCCCCGGCGCGATTTTTGTTTCCCATCAATCAGTCAAATTTTAGATGATACCAACACCGTCGCGAAAAATGAGGAAATTGCCCCCGGCAGATTTTTTCCGATCAATCGGTCAAATTTGAGCCCATTTCGACACCGTCGCGAAAAATGACGAAATCGCCCCCAGCGCGATTTTTGTTTGCCATCAATAAGTCAAATTTTAGCCGATTCAGACACAATCGCGAAAAATGACGAAATTGCCCCCGGCGCGATTTTTGTTTCCCATCAATCAGTCAAATTTTAGACGATTCCAACACCGTCGCGAAAAATGACGAAATTACCCCCGACGCGATTTTTGTTTCCGATTAATCCGTCAAATTTTAGCCGATTCCGGCACCGTTTCGGAAAATGACGAAATTGCCCCAGGCTAGATTTTGGTTTTGGATCAATCGGTCAAATTTGAGCCAATTCCGACACCGTAGCGAAAAATGACGAAATTGCCCCCGGCGCAATTTTTGTTTCCCATCAATCAGTCAAATTATAGACGATTCCAACACCGTCGCGAAAAATGACGAAATTGCCCACGGCGCGATTTTTTTCTGATCAATCGGTCAAATTTGAGGCCATTTCGACACCGTCTCGAAAAATGACGAAATCGCCCCTGGCGCGATTTTTGTTTCCCATCAATCAGTCAAATTTCAGACGATTCCAGCACCGTCGCGAAAAATGACGAAATTGACCCCGGAGCAATTTTTTTCCGATTAATCGGTCAATTTTGAGCCCATTTCGACACCGTCACGAAAAATGACGAAATCGCCCCCGGCGCGATTTTTGTTTCCCATCAGTCAGTCAAATTTTAGCCGATTCCGACACCGCCGCGAAAAATGACGAAATTACCCCCGGCGCGATTTTTGTTTCCCATCAATCAGTCAAATTTGAGACTATTCCAACACCGTCGCGAAAAATGACGAAATTGACCTCGGCGCGATTTTTTTTTCGATGAATCGGTCAAATTTGAGCCGATTCCGACACCGTCTCGAAAAATGACGAATTCGCCCTCGGCGCGATTTTTATTTCCCATCAATCAGTCAAATTTTCGCCGATTTCGACACCGTCGCGAAAAATGACGAAATTGCCCCCGGCGCGATTTTTGTTTCCCACCAATCAGTCAAATTTTAGCCGATTCCGACACCGTCTCGAAAAATGACTAAATTGCCCCAGCGCAATTTTTGTTTCCCATCAATCAGTCAAATTTTAGACGATTCTAACACCGTCGCGAAAAATGACGAAATTGCCCCCGGCGCGATTTTTGTTTCCGGTCAATCGGTCAAATTTGAGCCCATTTCGACGCCGTCGCGAAAAATTACGAAATCACGCCCGGCGCGATTTTTGTTTCCCTTCAATAAGTCAAATTTTAGCCGATTACGACACCGTCGCGAAAAATGACGAAATTGCCCCC
>NW_019234929.1:0-2295 GCF_002742605.1 Olea europaea var. sylvestris
AAATTTGGCAGGGTGATTGGAAACGGCCCGCGAAATTGGACTCGAGGCACAGACTTGGGATCATGGGATTTTAGCCAAATTTCATCGTTTCGGACTCCGAACAATTAATTTCCGTATTAATTACGTCAGGTCGAAGAAGTGCTAGAAAGAAAATTAACAAAGAAAAATCGCAACAGGGGCAATTTTGTCATTTGTCGCGACGGTGTCGAAATGGGCCGAAATTTGGCAGGGCGATAGGAAACGGCCCGCGAAATTGGACTCGGGGTATAGACCCGGGATCACGGGATTTTAGCCAAATTCCTTCGTTTCGGACTCCGAATAATTAATTTCCGTATTAATTATGTCAGGTCGAAGAAAGTGATACACAGAAATTAACAAAGAAAAATCGCATCAGGGGCAATTTTGTCATTTGTCGCGATGGTGTCGGAATGGGCCGAAATTTGGCAGGTTGATTGGAAACGACCCGCGAAATTGAACTCAGGGCACAGACCCTGGATCACGGGATTTTAGCTAAATTCCTTCGTTTCGGACTCCGAATAATTAATTTCCATATTAATTATGTAAGGTTGAAGAAGTGCTGGACAGAAAATTAACAAAGAAAAGTCGCACCAGGGACAATTTCGGCATTTGTCGCGACGGTGTCAAAATGGGCCGAAATTTGGCAGGTTGATTGGAAACGGCCTGCGAAATTGGACTCGGGGCACAGACCCGGGATCACGGGATTTTAGCCAAATTCCTTCGTTTCGGACTCCGAATAATTAATTTCCATATTAATCATGTAAGGTTGAAGAAGTGCTCGACATAATATTAACAAAGAAAAGTCGCACCAGGGGCAATTTCGGCATTTGTCGGGACGGTGTCATAACGGGCCGAAATTTGGCTGGTTGATTGGAAACGGCCTGCGAAATTGGACTCGGGGCACAGACCCGGGATCACGGGATTTTAGCCAAATTCCTTCGTTTCGGACTCCGAATAATTAATTTCCATATTAATCATGTAAGGTTGAAGAAGTGCTCGACATAATATTAACAAAGAAAAGTCGCACCAGGGGCAATTTCGGCATTTGTCGGGACGGTGTCATAACGGGCCGAAATTTGGCAGGTTGATTGGAAACGGCCCGCGAAATTGTACTCTGGGCACAGACCCGGGATCACGGAATTTTCGCCAAATTCGTTCTTTTGGGCGTTTGAATAATTAATTTACATATAAATTATGTCAGGTCGAAGAAGTGCTAGACAAAAAATTAACAAAGAAAAACCAAACCAAGGGCAATTTTTCCATTTGTCGCGACGGTGTCGGAATGGATCGAAATTTGGCAGGTTGATTGGAAACGGTCCAGGAAATTGGACTCGGGGCACAGACCCATGACCTCATGATTTTAGCCAAATTCCTTCGTTTCGGACTCCGAATAATTAATTTTCGTATTAATTATGTCAGGTTGAAGAACTGCTGGACAGAAAATTAACAAAGAAAAACCGCACCAGGGGCAATTTTGTCATTTGTCGTGACGGTATCTGAATGAGCCGAAATTTGGCAGGTTCATTGGAAACGTCCGGCGAAATTGGACTCGAGGCACAAACCCGAGATCACGGGATTTTACCCAATTTCCTTCGTTCGGTCCTCCAAATAATTAATTTCCGTATTAATTATGTCAGGTTGAAGAAGTGCAGGACAGAAAATTTGCAAAGAAAACCGGCACCAGTGGCAATTTTATCATTTGTCACGATGGTGTCGGAATGGGCCGAAATTTGGCAGGTTGATTGGAAACAGCCCCGAGAAATTGGACTCGAGGCACAGACCCGGGATCACAGTATTTTAGCCGAATTTCGTCGTTTGGGCCTCCGAAAAATTAATTTCCGCATTAATTATGTCATGTCGAAGAAGTGCTAGACAGAAAATTAACAAAGAAAAACCGTACCAGGGGCAATTTTGTCAATTGTCGCGACGGTGTCGGAATGGGCCAAAATTTGGTAGGGTGATTGGAAACAGCCCGCAAAATTGGACTCGGGGCACAGACACTGGATCACGGGATTTTAGCCAAATTCCTTCATTTGGGCCTCCGAATAGTTAGTTTCAACATTAAATATGTCGGGTCGAAGAGTGCTAGATAGAAAATTAACAAAGAAAAACGGCACCAAGGGCAATTTTGTCATTTTTCGCGATGGTGTCGGAGTGGGTCGAAATTTGGCAGGTTGATTTGAAACGGCCCGCGAAATTGGACTCTTGGCAAAGACCCGGGATCACAAAATTTTCGCCAAATTCGTTCTTTTGGGCGTTCGAATAATTAATTTACGT
>NW_019234930.1:0-23258 GCF_002742605.1 Olea europaea var. sylvestris
CATGAAATGAAAAACCACTTTTCATTGGCTCGATTCCAATCGAATCAAACTAACAATTCGTCGAAAATGAACAAACCTAAAACTATCATGAAATCAAAAATAACTTTTCATTCGCTCGATTCAAATCGAATTAGACTAGCAATTCACGAAAAATGAACAATCCCGAAGTTATCATGAAATTAAAAACCACTTTTCATTAGCTGGATTCCAATCTATTTAGACTAGCAATTCTCCAAAAACGATCAAACCCGAAGTTATCATCAAATGAAACTCCAGTTTTCATTGTCTCGATTCCAATCGATTTAGACTAGCAATTCTCCGAAAACGATCAAACCCGAGGTTATCATGAAATCAAAAACCACTTTTCATTTGCTGGATTCCAATCTATTTAGACTTGCAATTCGTCGAAAAGAACAAACCCAAATATATCATGAAAAGAAAAACCACATTTCATTTGATCGATTCCAGTCGATTTAGACTCGCAATTCGCCAAAAATGAAAAAACCCGAAGTTACCATGACATCAAAAACCACTTTTCAATGGCTCGATTCCGATCGAATTAGACTAACAATTCGCGAAAAAAAATAAACCCGAAGTTATCATGAAATCGACAACCACTTTTCATTGGCTCTCTTCCAATTGAATTAGACTAGCAATTCGCGAAAAATGAACAATCCCGAAGTTATCATGAAATCAAAAACCACTTTTCATTAGCTGGATTCCAATCTATTTAGACTAGCAATTCACCAAAAATGAACAAACCCGAGGTTATCATGAAATGAAATACCACTTTTCGTTGGCTCGATTCCAATCGATTTAGATTAGCAATTCGCCAAAAACGATCAAACCCGAAGTTATCATGGAATCAAAAACCACTTTTCATTTGCTGGATTCCAATCTATTTAGACTAGTAATTCGTCAAAAAGAACAAGCCCAAAGTTATCATGAAATCAAAAACCACTTTTCATTAGCTAGATTCCAATCGAATTTGACTAGCAATTCGCCAAAATGAACAAACCCGAATTTATCATGAAAATAAAAACCACATTTCATTTGATCGATTCCAATCGATTTAGACTCGCAATTCGCCAAAAATTAAAAAACCCGAAGTTATCATGAAATGAAAATCCCCTTTTCATTGGCTCGATTCCAATCAAATTACCCTCGCGATTCGCGAAAAACAAATAAACCCGAAGTTATGACGAAATCAAAAACCACTTTTCATTAGCTGAATTCCCATCTATTTAGACTAGCAATTCGCCAAAAATGAACAAACCCAAAGTTATCATGAAATCAAGAACCACTTTTCATTAGCTAGATTTCAATCGAATTACACTAGCAATTCGCCAAAAAAAAAAAATCCAAAGTTATCATGAACTCAAAAACTACTTTTTAGTGGCTCGATTCCAATCGAATTAGGCTAGCAATTTGCCAAAAATGAACAAACCTGAAGTTATCATGAAATCAAAATAAACTTTTCATTGGTTGGATTCCAGTGGAATTAGACTAGCAATTCGCCAAAAAAGAAAAAACCCGAAGTTATCAGGAGATCAAAAACCATGTTTCATTGGCTCGATTCCAATCAATTTAGACTAGCAATTTCCCAAAAATGAACAAACACGAAGTTATCATGAAATCATAAACAACTTTTCATTGGCTCGATTCCAATCGAATTAGACTAGCAATTCCCCAAAAATGAACAAACCCGAAGTTATCATAAAATCAAAAACCACATTTCATTGGCTCGATTCCAATCGAATTAGACTAGCAAATCGCCAAAAAGATCAAACCCGAAGTTATCATGATATCAAAAACCACTTTTCATTAGTTTGATTCCAATTGATTTAGACTAGCAATGCGCCAAAAACGAATAAACTCGAAGTTATCATGAAGAAAAAACAGCTTTTCATTGGCCAGATACCAGTCGAATTAGAAGAGCAATTCGCCAAAAAAAAACAAAGCCGAAGTTATCTTGAAATCAAAAACCACTTTTTATTGGCTCGATTCCAATCGAATTAGACTAGCAGTTCCCCAAAAAAGTACAAACCCGAAGTTATTATGAAATCAAATGCCACTTTTTATTGGCTTGATTCCAATCGAATTAGACTAGCAATTCGCCAAAAATGAACAAACACGAAGTTATCATGAAATCAAAAACAACTTTTCATTGGCTCGATTCCAGTGGAATTAGAGTAGCAATTCGCCAAAAAAGAACAAGCCTGAAGTTTTCAGGAAATCAAAAACCACTTTTCATTAGCTAGATTCCAATCGAATTAGACTAGCGATTCGCCAAAAACGAACAAACCCGAAGTTATCATGAAATCAAAAGCCACATTTTCTTGGGTCGATTCCAATCGATTTAGGCTAGCAATTTGCCCAAAATGAACAAACCCAAAGATATCATGAAATCAAAAGTCCACTTTTCAATGACTCGATTCCAATGAATTGGACCAGCCATTCACGAAAAATCAACAATCCCGAAGTTATCATGAAATCAAAAACCACTTTACATTAGCTGGATTCCAATCTATTTAGACTAGCAATTCTCCAAAAACGAACAAACCTGACGTTATCATGAAATGAAATATGACTTTTCATTGTCTCGATTCCAATCGATTAAGACTGGCAATTCGCCAAAAATGATCAAACCCGAAATTATCATGAAATCAAAAACCACTTTTCATTTGCTCGATTCCAATCGATTTAGACTCGCAATTCGCCAAAAACGATCAACCCGAAGTTATCATGAAATCAAAAACCACTTTTCATTTGTTGTCTTCCAATCTATTTAGACTAGCAATTCATCAAAAAGAACAAGCCTGAAGTTACCAAGAAATGAAAAACCACTTTTCATTGGCTCGATTCCAATCGAATCAGACTAGCAATTCGCCGAAAATGAATAAACCTAAAACTATCATGAAATCAAAAACCACTTTTCATTGGCTCGATTCCAATCGAATTAGACTAGCAATTCACGAAAAATGAACAATCCCGAAGTTATCATAAAATTAAAAACCAATTTTCACTAGCCGGATTCCAATCTATTTAGACTAGCAATTCTCCAAAAACGAACAAAGCCGAAGTTATCATGAAATGACACACCAATTTTCATTGTCTCGATTCCAATCGATTTAGACTAGCAATTCTCCAAAAACGATCAAACCCGAGGTTATCATGAAATCAAAAGCCACTTATCATATGTTGGATTCCAATCTATTTAGACTAGCAATTCGTCAAAAAGAAGAAACCCGAAGTTATCATGAAATTAAAAACCACTTTTCATTAGCCGGATTCCAATCTATTTAGACTAGCAATTCTCCAAAAACGATCAAACCCGAGGTTATCATGAAATCAAAAACCACTTTTCAATGGCTTGATTCCAATCGAATTAGACTAGCAATTCGCCAAAAAGAACAAACCCAAATATATCATGAAAAGAAAAACCACATTTCATTTGATCGATTCCAGTCGATTTAGACTCGCAATTCGCCAAAAATGAAAAAACCCGAAGTTACCATGACATCAAAAATCACTTTTCAATGGCTCGATTCCGATCGAATTAGACTAACAATTCGCGAAAAAAATAACAAACCCGAAGTTATCATGAAATCGAAAACCACTTTTCATTGGCTCGATTCCAATTGAATTAGACTAGCAATTCGCGAAAAATGAACAATCCCGAAGTTATCATGAAATCAAAAACCACTTTTCATTAGCTGGATTCCAATCTATTTAGACTAGCAATTCACCAAAAATGAACAAACCCGAGGTTATCATGAAATGAAATACCACTTTTCGTTGGCTCGATTACAATCGATTTAGACTAGCAATTCGCCAAAAATGATCAAACCCGAAGTTATCATGGAATCAAAAACCAATTTTCATTTGCTGGATTCCAATCTCTTTAGACTAGCAATTCGTCAAAAAGAACAACCCCGAAGTTATCGTGAAATCAAAAACCACTTTTCATTAGCTAGATTCCAATCGAATTAGACTAGCAATTCGCCAAAAAGAACAAACCTGAATTTATCATCAAATGAAAAACCACATTTCATTTGATCGATTCCAGTCGATTTAGAATCCCAATTCGCCAAAAATGAAAAAACCCGAAGTTATCATGAAATCAATAACCACTTTTCATTGGCTCGATTCCAATCGAATTAGACTAGCAATTCGCGAAAAATGAAAAAACCCGAAGTTATCATGAAATCAATAACCACTTTTCATTGGCTCGATTCCAATCGAATTAGACTAGCAATTCGCGAAAAATGAAAAAACCCGAAGTTATCATGAAATCAATAACCACTTTTCATTGGCTCGATTCCAATCGAATTAGACTAGCAATTCGCGAAAAATGAACAATCCCGAAGTTATCATGAAATCAAAAACCACTTTTCATTGGCTCAATTCCAATCGAATTAGACTAGCAATTCGCGAAAAATGAACAATCCCGAATCTATCATGAAATCAAAAACCACTTTTCATTAGCTGGATTCCAATCTATTTTGACTAGCAATTCACCAAAAACGAACAAACCCGAAGTTATCATGAAATCAAAAATCACTTTTCATTTGCTGTATTCTAATCTATTTAGACTAGCAATTCGTCAAAAAGAACAAGCCCGAAGTTATCAAGAAATCAAAAACCCTTTTCATTAGCTAGATTCCAATCGAATTAGAATAGCAATTCGCTAAAAAGAACAAACCCGAATTTATCATGAAATGAAAAACCACATTTCATTAGATCGATTCCAGTCGATTTAAACTCGCAATTCGCCAAAAATGAAAAAACCCGAAGTTATCATGAAATGAAAAATCGCTTTTCGTTGGCTCGATTCCAATCGAATTAGACTATCAATTCGCGAAAAACGAACAAAGCCGAAGTTACGATGAAATCAAAAACCACTTTTCATTACCCAGATTCCAATCTATTTAGACTAGCAATTCACCAAAAAAAAAACGCGAAGTTATCTTGAACTCAAAAACCACTTTTTAGTGGCTCGATTCCAATCGAATTGGACTAGCAATTCGCCAAAAATGAACAAACCCGAGGTTATCATGAAATCAAAAACAACTTTTCGTCGGTCGGATTCCAGTGGAATTAGACTAGCAATTCGCCAAAAAAGAACAGACCCGAAGTTATCAGGAGATCAAAAACCATGTTTCATTGGCTCGATTCCAATCGATTTAGGCTAGCAATTTGCCAAAAATGAACAAATTCGAAGTTATCATGAAATTAAAAACCACTTTTCTTTGGCTCGATTCCAATCAATTTAGACTAGCAATTCCCCAAAAACGAACAAACAGGAAGTTATCGTGAAATCAAAAACAACTTTTCATTGGCTCAATTCCAATCGAATTAGACTAGCAATTCACCAAAAAAGAACAAACCCGAAGTTATCATGAAATCAAAAACCACTTTTCATTGGCTCGATTCAATCGAATTAGACTAGCAATTCGCCAAAAAAGATCAAACCGGAAGTTATCATGATATCAAAAACCACTTTTCATTAGTTGGATTCCAATCGATCTAGACTAGCAACGCCCCAAAAACGAACAAACCCGAAGTTGTCATGAAGAAAAAATAACCTTTCATTGGCCAGATACCAATCGAATTAGATGAGCAATTCGCCAAAAAAGAACAAACCCGAAGTTATCTTGAAATCAAATACCACTTTTTACTGGCTCGATTCCAATCGAATTTGACTAGCAATTCCCCAAAAAAGTACAAACCCGAAGTTATCATGATATCAAAAACCACTTTTCATTAGTTGGATTCCAATCGATTTAGACTAGCAACGCCCCAAAAACGAACAAACCCGAAGTTATCATGAAGAAAAAATAACTTTTCATTGGCCAGATACCAATCGAATTAGATGAACAATTCGCCAAAAAAGAACAAACCCGAAGTTATCTTGAAATCAAATACCACTTTTTATTGGCTCGATTCCAATCGAATTTGACTAGCAATTCCTCAAAAAAGTACAAACCCGAAGTTATCATGAAATCAAATGTCACTTTTTATTGGCTCGATTCCAATTGAATTAGACTAACAATTCGCCAAAAATAAACAAACCCGAAGTTATCATGAAATCAAAAACAACTCGATTACAACGGAATTAGACTTGTAATTCGCCAAAAATGAACAGACTCAAAGTTATCAGGAAATCAAAAGCCACTTTTCATTAGCTAGATTCCAATCGAATTAGACTACCAATTCGCCAAAAATGAACAGACTCAAAGTTATCAGGAAATCAAAAGCCACTTTTCATTAGCTAGATTCCAATCGCATTAGACTAGCAATTTCCCAAAGACAAACGAACCCGATGTTGTCATGAAATCAAAAACAACTCGATTACAACGGAATTAGACTTGTAATTCGCCAAAAATGAACAGACTCAAAGTTATCAGGAAATCAAAAGCCACTTTTCATTAGCTAGATTCCAATCGCATTAGACTAGCAATTTCCCAAAGACAAACGAACCCGATGTTGTCATGAAATCAAAAACAACTCGATTACAACGGAATTAGACTTGTAATTCGCCAAAAATGAACAGACTCAAAGTTATCAGGAAATCAAAAGCCACTTTTCATTAGCTAGATTCCAATCGCATTAGACTAGCAATTTCCCAAAGACAAACGAACCCGATGTTGTCATGAAATCAAAAACCTCTTTTCATAGGCTCGATTCCAATCGAATTAGACTACCAATTCGCCAAAAATAAACGAACCCGAAGTTATCAGGGAATCAAAAACTACTTTTTATTGGCTCGATTCCAATCGAATTAGACTAGCAATTCTCCAAAAAGGAACAAACCCGAAGTTATCATGAAGTCAAAAACAATTTTTCAATAGCTGGATTCCAATCGATTTAGACTAGCAATTCGCCAAAAAACGAACAAACCCGAAGTTATAGTGAAATGAAAAACCACTTTTCTTTGGCTCGATTCCAATCGAATTAGACTAGCAATTCTCCAAAAACGAACAAACCCATAGTTATCATGAAATCAAAAACCACTTTTCATTGGCTCGATTCCAATCGAATTAGACTAGCAATTCGCGAAAAATGAACAATCCCGAAGTTATCATGAAATCATAAACCACTTTTCATTGACTCGATTCCAATCGAATCAGACTAGCAATTCGACAAAAAACGATCAAACCAGAAGTTATCATGAAATCAAAAAAACCACTTTTCATTAGCTGGATTCCAATCTATTTAGACTAGCAATTCGCCAAAAACGAACAAACCCGAAGTTATCATGAATTGAAATACAACTTTTTTTTGGCTCGATTCCAATCGATTTAGACTAGCAATTCGCCAAAAAGGATCAAACCCGAAGTTATCATGAAATCAAAAACCACTTTTCATTAGCTGGATTCCAATCAATTAGACTAGCAATTCGCTAAAAACGAACAGATCAGATGTTATCATGAAATCAAAAACAGCTTTTCATTGGCCTGATTCCAATGGAATTAGACTAGCAATTCGCCAAAAACGAACAAACCCAAAGTTATCATGAAATAAAAAATCACTTTTCATTAGCTAGATTCCAATCGAAATAGACTAGCAATTTGCCAAAAAGAACAAACCCGAATTTGTCATGAAATGAAAAACCACTTTTCGTTGCCTCGATTCTAGTCGATTTAGACTCGCAATTCGCCAAAAATGAATAAACCCGAAGTTATCATGAAATGAAAACCGCTTTTCATTGGCTCGATTCCAATCGAATTAGACTAGCAATTCGTGAAAAACGAACGAACCCGAAGTTATCATGAAATCAAAAACCACTTTTCATTGGGTCAATTCCAATCAATTTAGACTAGCAATTCGCCAAAAAAATCAAATTCGGAGTTCTCGTTAAATTAAAATCAACTTTTCATTAGCTGCATTCCAATCGAATTAGACTACCAATTCGTCAAAATGAACAAACCCGAAGACATCCTGAAATCAAAAGCCACTTTTCAATTGCTCGATTCCAATCGATTTAGAAAAGTAATTCGCCAAAAACGAACAAACCCGAAGTTACCATGAAATGAAAAACAACTTTTCTTTGGCTCGATTCCAATCGAATTAGACTAGCAATTCGCCAAAATCTAAAAAGCTCTAAGTTATCATGAAATCAAAAGCCACGTTTCATTGGCTCGATTCTAATCAATTTAGACTAGCAATTTGCGAAAAATGAACAAACCCGAAGTTATCATGAAATCAAAAACCACTTTTCATTTGCTCGATTCCAATCGATTTAGACTCGCAATTCGCCAAAAACGATCAAACCCGAAGTTATCATGAAATCAAAAACCACTTTTCATTTGTTGTATTCCAATCTATTGAGACTAGCAATTCATCAAAAAGAACAAGCCTGAAGTTATCAAGAAATCAAAAACCACTTTTCATTATCTAGATTCCAATCGAATTAGACTAGCCATCCGCCAAAACGAACAAATACGAATTCATCATGAAATGAAAAACCAATTTTCATTGGCTCGATTCCAATCAAATCAGACTAGCAATTCGCCGAAAACGAACAAACCTAAAACTATCATGAAATCAAAAACCACTTTTCGTTGGCTCGATTCCAATCGAATTAGACTGGCAATTCACGAAAAATGAACAATCCCGAAGTTATCATAAAATTAAAAACCACTTTTCATTAGCCGGATTCCAATCTATTTAGACTAGCAATTCTCCAAAAACGAACAAACCCGAAGTTATCATGAAATGACACACCACTTTTCATTGTCTCGATTCCAATCGATTTAGACTCGCAATTCGCCAAAAATGAAAAAACCCGAAGTTATCTTGAAATCGAAAACCACTTTTCATTGGCTCGATTCCAATTGAATTAGACTAGCAATTCGCGAAAAATGAACAATCCCGAAGTTATCATAAAATTAAAAACCACTTTTCATTAGCTAGATTCCAATCGAATTAGACTAGCAATTCGCCAAAAAGAACAAACCCAAATTTATCATGAAATGAAAAATAACATTTCATTTGATCGATTCCATTTGATTTAGACTCGCAATTCGCCAAAAATGAAAAAACCCGAAGTTATCATGAAATCGAAAACCACTTTTCATTGGCTCGATTCCAATTGAATTAGACTAGCAATTCGCGAAAAATGAACAATCCCGAAGTTATCATGAAATCAAAAACCACTTTTCATTAGCTGGATTCCAATCTATTTAGACTAGCAATTCACCAAAAATGAACAAACCCGAAGTTATCATGAAATGAAATACCACTTTTCGTTGGCTCGATTCCAATCGATTTAGACTAGCAATTCGCCAAAAACGATCAAACCCGAAGTTATCATGGAATCAAAAACCACTTTTCATTTGCTGGATTCCAATCTATTTAGACTAGTAATTCGTCAAAAAGAACAAGCCCGAAGTTATCATGAAATCAAAAACCACTTTTCATTAGCTAGATTCCAATCGAATTTGACTAGCAATTCGCCAAAAAGAACAAACCAGAATTTATCATGAAAATAAAAACCACATTTCATTTGATCGATTCCAATCAATTTAGACTCGCAATTCGCCAAAAATGAAAAAACCCGAAGTTATCATGAAATGAGAAACCGCTTTTCATTGGCTCGATTCCAATCGAATTACCCTAGCGATTCGCGAAAAATGAATAAACCCGAAGCTATGATGAAATCAAAAACCACATTTCATTAGCTGAATTCCCATCTATTAAGACTAGCAATTCGCCAAAAATGAACAAACCCGAAGTTATCATGAACTCAAAAACTACCTTTTAGTGGCTCGATTCCAATCGAATTAGACTAGCAATTCGCCAAAAATGAACAAACCCGAGGTTATCATGAAATCAAAAACAACTTTTCGTCGGTTGGATTCCAGTGGAATTAGACTAGCAATTCGCCAAAAAAGAACAAACTCGAAGTTATCAGGAGATCAAAAACCATGTTTCATTGGCTCGATTCCAATCGATTTAGGCTAGCAATTTGCCAAAAATGAACAAACCCGAAGTTATCATGAAATTAAAAACCACTTTTCTTTGGCTCGATTTCAATCAATTTAGACTAGCAATTCCCCAAAAATGAACAAACAAGAAGTTATCGTGAAATCAAAAACAACTTTTCATTGGCTCGATTCCAATCGAATTAGACTAGCAATTCGCCAAAAACGAACAAACACGAAGTTATCATTAAATCAAAAACCACTTTTCATTGGCTCGATTCCAATCGAATTAGACTAGCAAATCGCCAAAAAGATCAAACCCGAAGTTATCATGATATCAAAAACCTCTTTTCATTAGTTGGATTCCAATCGATTCAGACTAGCAACGCCCCAAAAACGAACAAACCCGAAGTTATCATGAAGAAAAAACAACTTTTCATTGGCCAGATACCAATCGAATTAGACGAGCAATTCGCCAAAAAAGAACAAACCCGAAGTTATCATGAAATCAAAAATCACTTTTCATTGGCTCGATTCCAATCGAATTAGACTAGCAATTCGCCAAAAAGATTAAACCCGAAGTTATCATGAAATCAAAAATCACTTTTCATTGGCTCGATTCCAATCGAATTAGACTAGCAATTCCCCAAAAAAGTACAAACCCGAAGTTATCATGAAATCAAATGCCACTTTTTATTGGCTCGATTCCAATCGAATTAGACTAACAATTCGCCAAAAATAAACTAACCCGAAGTTATCATGAAATTAAAAACAACTTTTCATTGGCTCAATTACAACGGAATTAGACTTGTAATTCGCCAAAAATGAACAGACTCAAAGTTATCAGGAAATCAAAAGCCACTTTTCATTAGCTAGATTCCAATCGAATTAGAGTAGCAATTCGCCAAAACGAACAAATACGAATTCATCATGAAATGAAAAACTACTTTTCATTGGTGCGATTCCAATCGAATTAGACTAGCAATTCGCCGAAAACGAACAAATCTAAAATTATCATGAAATCAAAAACAACTTTTCATTAGCTCGATTCCAATGGAATTAGACTACCAATTCCCCAAAAAATGAACAAACCCGAAGTTATCGTGAAATTAAAAACCACTTTCCATTAGCTAGATTCCAGAGGAATTAGGCTAGCAATTCGTCAAAAAGAACAAACCGAATTTATCATGAAATGAAAAACCACTTTTCATTGGCTCGATTCCAGTCGATTTAGACTCGCAATTCGCCAAAAATGAACAAACCTGATGTTATCAAGAAATGAAAAACTACTTTTCATTGGCAAAATCCAATTGAATTAGACTTGCAATTCGCCAAAAAAGAGAAAACCCGAAGTTATCATTGAATCAAAAATTACTTTTTATTGGCTCGATTCCAATCGAATTAGACTAGCAATTTTCCAAAAAGGAACAAACCCGAAGTTATCATGAAATCAAAAACAATTTTTCAATAGCTGGATTCCAATCGATTTAGACTAGCAATTCGCCAAAAAACGAACAAACCCGAAGTTATAGTGAAATGAAAAATCACTTTTCTTTGGCTCGATTCCAATCGAATTAGACTAGCAATTCTCCAAAAATGAACAAACCCATAGTAATCATAAAATCAATTGTTGCTTTTCATTGGCTCGATTCCAATCAATTTAGACTAGCAATTTGCTAAAAATGAACAAATTCGAAGTTATCATGAAATGAAAAACCACTTTTCATTGGCTCGATTCCAAACGAATCAGACTAGCAATTCGCCAAAAACGATCAAACCAGAAGTTATCATGAAATAAAAAAAAACCACTTTTCATTAGATGGATTCCAATCTATTTAGACTAGCAATTCGCCAAAAACGAACAAACCCGAAGTTATCATGAATTGAAATACAACTTTTTTTTGGCTCGATTCCAATCGATTTAGACTAGCAATTCGCCAAAAAGGATCAAACCCGAAGTTATCATGAAATCAAAAACCACTTTTCATTAGCTGGATTCCAATCAATTAGACTAGCAATTCGAGAAAAATGAACAGATCAGATGTTATCATGAAATCAAAAACAGCTTTTCATTGGCCTGATTCCAATGGAATTAGACTAGCAATTCGCCAAAAATGAACAGACCCAAAGTTATCATGAAATAAAAAACCACTTTTCATTAGCTAGATTCCAATCGAATTAGACTAGCAATTTGCCAAAAAGAACAAACCCGAATTTGTCATGAAATGAAAAACCACTTTTTGTTGCCTCGATTCTAGTCGATTTAGACTCGCAATTCGCCAAAAATGAACAAACCCGAAGTTATCATGAAATGAAAACCGCTTTTCATTGGCTCGATTCCTATCAAATTAGACTAGCAATTCGTGAAAAATGAACGAACCCGAAGTTATCATGAAATCAAAAACCACTTTTCATTGGGTCAATTCCAATCAATTTAGACTAGCAATTCGCCAAAAACGAACAAACCCGAAGTTATCATGAAATCAAAAACCACTTTTCATTGGGTCAATTCCAATCAATTTAGACTAGCAATTCGCCAAAAAAATCAAATCCGGAGTTCTCGTTAAATTAAAAACAACTTTTCATTAGCTGCATCCCAATCGAATTAGACTACCAATTCGTCAAAATCAACAAACCCGAAGACATCCTGAAATCAAAAGCCACTTTTCAATTGCTCGATTCCAATCGATTTAGAAAAGTAATTCGCCAAAAACGAACAAACCCGAAGTTACCATGAAATGAAAAACAACTTTTCTTTGGCTCGAATCCAATCGAATTAGACTAGTAATTCGCCAAAATCTAAAAAGCCCTAAGTTATCATGAAATCAAAAGCCACGTTTCATTGGCTCGATTCTAATTGATTTAGACTAGCAATTTGCGAAAAATGAACAAACCCGAAGTTATCATGAAATCAAAAACCACTTTCCGTTGGCTCGATTCCAATGGAATTAGACTAGCAAATCGCAAAAAATGAACAAACGCGAAGTTATCATAAAATCAAAAGCCACTTTTCATTAGCTCGATTCCAATCGATTTAGACTAGCAATTCTCCACAATCGAACAAACCTGGGTTATCATGAAATGAAAAATCACTTTTCATTGGCTCGATTCCTATCGAATTAGACTAGCAATTCGCCAAAATGGACAAACCCGGAGTTATCATGAGATCCAAAGCCTATATTCATTGGCTCAATTTCAATCAAATTAGACTGACAATTCGTCAAAACAGAACAAACTCGAAGTTGTCATGAAATCAAAAACAACTTTTAATTGGCTCGATTACAGTCGAATTAGACTAGCAATTCGCCAAAAAAGAACAAACACGAAGATATCGTGAAGTCAAAAACCCCTTTTCATTAGCTCGATTCCAATTGAATTAGGCTAGCAATTCGCCAAAGCGAACAAACCCGAAGATATCATGAAATCAAAAACCACTTTTCATTAGCTCAATTCCAATCGAAGTAGTCTAGCAATTCGCCAAAAACGAACAAATCCAAATTTATCATGATATAAAAAACCACTTTTCATTCGCTGGATTCCAATCGATTCGACTAGCAAATCACTAAAAATGAACAAACTTAAAATTATCATGAAGTGAAAAACCACTTTTCATTGGCTCAATTCCAATCAAATTAGACTAGCAATTCACTAAAAACGAACAAACTCGAAGTTATCATGAAATCAAAAGCCACTTTTCAATGGCTCGATTCCAATCAATTTAGACTAGCAATTTGGCAAAAATGAACAAACTCGACGTTATCATGAAATGAAATACCACTTTCCATTGGCTCGATTCCAATCGAATTAGACTAGCAATTCGCTAAAAATGATCAAACCCGAAGTTATCATGAAATCAAAAACCACTTTTCATTAGCTGGATTCCAATCTATTTAGACTAGCAATTCGGCAAAAAGGAACAAACCCGAAGTTATCATGAAATGAAATACCACTTTTCATTGGCTCGATTCCAATCGATTTAGACTAGCAATTCGCTAAAAACGATCAAATCCGAAGTTATCATGAAATCAAAAACCACTTTTCATTAGCTCGATTCCAATCTATTTAGACTAGCAATTCACCAAAAACGAACAGACTCGAAGTTATCATGAAATCAAAAACAACTTTTCATTAGCTCGATTCCATTCGATTTAGACTTGCAATTCGCCAAAAATGAACAAACCCGATGTTATCATGAAATGAAAAAACCACTTTTCATTGGCTAGATTCCAATTGAATTAGACTTGCAATTCACCAAAAAAGTGGAAACTCGAAGTAACAAGGAATCAAAAACCACTTTTTATTGGCTCGATTCCAATCGATTTAGACTAGCAATTCGCCAAAAACGATCAAACTCGAAGTTATCATGAAATCCAAAACCACTTTTCATTAGCTGGATTCTAATCTATTTAAACTAGCAATTCGCCAAAAATGAACAGACTCGAAGTTATCATGAAATCAAAAACAACTTTTCATTGGCTCGTTTCCAATGGAATCTGACTACCAATTCCCCAAAAATGAACAAACCCGAAGTTATCATGAAATCAAAAACCACTTTTCATTAGCTAGATTCCAAATGAATTAGGCTCGCAATTCGTCAAAAAGAACAAACCTGAATTTATCATGAAATGAAAAATCACCTTTCATTGGCTCGATTCTAGTCGATTTAGACTCGCAATTCGCCAAAAATGAACAAACCCGATGTTATCATGAAATGAAAAACCACTTTTCATTGGCCAGATTCCAATCGAATTAGACTTGCAATTCGCCAAAGAAGAGCAAACTTGAAGTTAACATGGAATCAAAAACCACTTTTTATTGGCTCGATTCCAATCGAATTAGACTAGCAATTCGCCAAAAAGGAACAATCCTGAAGTTATCATGAAATCAAAAACAATTTTTCAATAGCTGGATTCCAATCGATTTAGACTAGCAATTCGCAAAAAAAGAACAAACCCGAAGTTCTAATGAAATGAAAAACCACTTTTCTCTGGCTCGATTCCAATTGAATAAGACTAGCAATTCTCCAAAAATGAACGAACCCAAAGTTATCATGTAATCAAATGTTGCTTTTCATTGGCTCGATTCCAATCAATTTAGACTAGCAATTTGCCAAAAACGAACAAATTTGAAGTTATCATGAAATGAAAAACTACTATTCATTGGCTCGATTCCAATCGAATCAGACTAGCAATTCGCCAAAAACGATCAAACCTGAAGTTATCATAAAATCAAAAACCACTTTTCATTAGCTGGATTCCAATCTATTTAGACTAGCAATTCGCCAAAAACGAACAAACCCGAAGTTATCATGAATTGAAATAATACATTTTTTTGGCTCGATTCCAATCGATTTAGACTCGCAATTCGCCAAAAAGGATCAAACCCGAAGTTATCATGAAATCAAAAACCACTTTTCATTAGCTGGATTCCAATCAATTAGACTAGCAATTCGCCAAAAACGAACAGATTAGATGTTATCATGAAATCAAAAACAGCTTTTCATTGGCCTGATTCCAATGGAATTAGACTAGCAATTCGCCAAAAACGAACAAACCCAAAGTTATCATGAAATAAAAAACCACTTTTCATTAGCTAGATTCCAATCGAATTAGACTAGCAATTTGCCAAAAAGAACAAACCCGAATTTGTCATGAAATGAAAAACCACTTTTCGTAGCCCCGATTCCAGTCGATTTAGACTTGTAATTCGCCAAAATGAACAAACCCGAAGTTATCATGAAATGAAAACTGCTTTTCATTGGCTCGATTCCAATCGAATTAGACTAGCAATTCGTGAAAAACGAACAAACCCGAAGTTATCATGAAATCAAAAACCACTTTTCATTGGGTCAATTCCAGTCAATTTAGACTAGCAATTCGCCAAAAACAAACAAATTCGGAGTTATCGTTAAATTAAAAACCACTTTTCATTAGCTGCATTCCAATCGAATTAGACTACCAATTCATCGAAATGAACAAACCCGAAGATATCCTAAAATCAAAAGCCACTTTTCAATTGCTCGATTCCAATCAATTTAGAAAAGCAATTCGCCAAAAATGAACAAACCCGAAGTTACCATGAATTGAAAAACAACTTTTCTTTGGCTCGATTTCAATCGAATTAGACTAGCAGTTCGCCAAAACCAAAAAAGCCCTAAGTTATCATGAAATCAAAAGCCACATTTCATTGGCTCGATTCTAATCGATTTAGACAAGCAAGTTGCGAAAAATGAACAAACCCGAATTTATCATGAAATCAAAAACCACGTTCCTTTGGCTCGATTCCAATCGAATTAGACTGGCAAATCGCCAAAAACGAACAAAAGCGAAGTTATCATAAAATCAAAAGCCACTTTTCATTGGTTCGCTTCCAATCAATTTAGACTAGCAATTCGCCACAAACGAACAAACCCGAGTTATCATGAAATGAAAAATCACTTTTCATTGGTTCGATTCAAATCGAATTAGACTAGCAATTCGCCAAAAAAGAACAAACCGAAGTTATCATGAAATCAAAAATAACTTTTCATTGGCTCGATTCCAATCGAATTAGAGTAGCAATTCTCCAAAACCGAACAAACCCGAAGTTATCATGAAATCAAAAACAACTTTTCATTGGTTCGATTCCAATCGAATTAGACTAGTAATTCGCCTAAAATGAACAAACCTGAAGTTTTCATGCAATCAAAAACTACTTTTCATTGGCTCGATTCCAATAGAATTAGACTAGCAATTCGCAAAAATGGACAAACCCGGAGTTATCGTGAGATCCAAAGCCAATATTCATTGGCTGAATTTCAATCAAATTAGACTAACAATTCGTCAAAACCGAACAAACCCGAAGTTGTCATGAAATCAAAAACAACTTTTAATTGGCTCGATTACAATCAAATTAGACTAGTAATTCGCCAAAAAAGATCAAACACGAAGATGCCTTGAAGTCAAAAACCCCTTTTCATTAGCTCGATTCCAATTGAATCAGGCTAGCAATTCGCCAAAGCGAACAAACCCGAAGATATCAAATCAAAAATAACTTTTAATTGGCTCGATTACAATCGAATTAGACTAGTAATTCGCCAAAAAAGATCAAACACGAAGATACCATGAAGTCAAAAACCCCTTTTCATTAGCTCGATTCCAATTGAATTAGGCTAGCAATTCGCCAAAGCGAACAAACCCGAAGATATCATGAAATCAAAAACCACTTTTCATTGGCTCAATTCCAATCGAAGTAGTCTAGCAATTCGCCAACAACGAACAAATCCAAATTTACCATGATATCAAAAACCACTTTTCATTTGCTGGATTCCAATCGATTCGACTAGCAATTCGCAAAAATGACCAAACTCGAAATTATTATGAAGTGAAAAACCACTTTTCGTTGGCTCAATTCCAATCAAATTAGACTAGCAATTCACCAAAAATGAACAAACTCGAAGTTATCATGAAATCAAAAGCCACTTTTCATTGGCACGATTCCAATCAATTTAGACTAGCAATTCGGCAAAAATTAACAAACCCGAAGTTATCATGAAATGAAATACCACCTTTCATTGGCTCGATTCCAATCGATTTAGACTAGCAATTCGCTAAAAATGATCAAACCCGAAATTATCATGAAATCAAAAACCACTTGTCATTAGCTGGATTCCAATCTATTTAGACTAGGAATTCGGCAAAAACGAACAAATCGGAAGTTATCATGAAATGAAATACCACTTTTCAATGGCTCGATTCCAATTGATTTAGACTAGCAATTCACCAAAAACTATCAAACCCGAAGTTACCATGAAATCAAAAACCACTTTTCATTAGCCAGATTCCAATCTATTTAGACTAGCATTTCACCAAAAATGAACAGACTCGAAGTTATTATGAAATCAAAAACAACTTTTCATTGGCTCGATTCCAATGGAATTAGACTACCAATTCCCCAAAACTGAACAAACCCGAAGTTATCATGAAATCAAAAATCACTTTTCATTAGCTAGATTCCAAATGAATTAGGCTAGTAATTTGTCAAAAAGAACAAACACGAATTTATCATGAAATGAAAAACTACTTTTCATTGGCTCGATTCCAGTCGCTTTAGACTCGCAATTCGCCAAAAATGAACAAACCTGATGTTATCATGAAATGAAAAACCACTTTTCATTGGCCAGATTCCAATTGAATTAGACTTGCAATTCGCCAAAAAAGAGCGAGCCCGAAGTTATCATGGAATCAAAAACCACTTTTTATTGGCTCGATTCCAATCGAATTAGACTAGCAATTCTCCAAAAGGGAACAAACCCGAAGTTATAATGAAATCAAAAACAATTTCTCAATAGCTGGATTCCAATCGATTTAGACTAGCAATTCGCCAAAAAACAAACAAACCCGAAGTTATAATGAAATGAAAAACCACTTTTCTTTGGCTCGATTCCAATCGAATTAGACTAGCAATTCTCCAAAAACGAACAAACCCAATGCTATCATGAAATCAAATGTTGCATTTCATTGGCTCGATTCCAATCAATTTAGACTAGCAATTTGCCAAAAACGAACAAATTCGAAATTATCATGAAGTGAAAAACCACTTTTCAGTGGCTCAATTCCAATCAAATTAGACTAGTAATTCACCAAAAACGAACAAACTCGAAGTTATCATGAAATCAAAAGCCACTTTTCATTGGCTCGATTCCAATCAATTTAGACTAGCAATTCGGCAAAAACGAACAAACCCGAAGTTATCATGAAATGAAATACCACTTTTCATTGGCTCGATTGCAATCGATTTAGACTAGTAATTCGCTAAAAACGATCAAACCTGGAGTTATCATGAAATCAAAAACCACTTTTCATTAGCTGGATTCCAATCTATTTCGACTAGCAATTCGGTAAAAGCGAACAAACCCGAAGTTATCATGAAATGAAATACCACTTTTCATTGGCTCGATTCCAATCAATTTAGACTAGCAATTCGCCAAAAACGATCAAACCCGAAGTTATCATGAAATCAAAAACCACTTTTCATTAGCTGGATTCCAATCTATATAGACTAGCAATTCGCCAAAAACGAACAGACGCGAAGTTATCATGAAATCAAAAACAACTTTTCATTGGCTCGATTCTAATGTAATTAGACTACCAATTCCCCAAAAATGAACCAACCCGAAGTTATCATGAAATCAAAAGCCACTTTTCATTGGTTCGACTCCAATCAATTAAGACTACCAATTCGGCAAAAATGAACAAACCCAAAGTTATCATGATGAAATACCACTTTTCATTGGCTCGATTCCAATCGATTTAGACTAGCAATTAACTAAAAACGATCAAACCCGAAGTTATCATGAAATAAAAAACCATTTTTCATTAGCTGGATTCCAATATAATTAGACTAGGAATTCGGCAAAAATGAACAAACCCGAAGTAATCATGAAATGAAATACCACTTTTGAGTGGCTCGATTCCAATCGATTTAGATTAGCAATTCGCCAAAAATGAACAAACCCGATGTTATCATGAAATCAAAAATCACTTTTCATTGGCCAGATTCCAATTGAATTAGACTTGCAATTCGCCAAAAATGAACAAACCCGATGTTATCATGAAATCAAAAATCACTTTTCATTGGCCAGATTCCAATTGAATTAGACTTGCAATTCGCCAAAAAAGAGGAAACTCGAAGTTAACATGGAATCAAAAACCACTTTTTATAGGCTCGATTCCAATCGATTTAGACTAGCAATTCGCCAAAAATGATCAAACCCGAATTTATCATGAAATCAAAAGCCACTTTTCATTAGCTAGATTCCAAATGAATTAGGCTAGCAATTCGTCAAAAAGAACAAACCCGAATTTGTCATGAATGGAATGATCACTTTTCATTGGCTCGATTCCAGTCGATTTAGACTCGCAATTCGCCAAAAATGAACAAACCCAATGTTATCATGAAATGAAAAACCACTTTTCATTGGCCAGATTCCAATTGAATTAGACTTGCAATTCGCCAAAAAAGAGCAAACTCGAAGTTAACATGGAATCAAAAACCACTTTTTATCAGCTCGATTCCAATCGAATTAGACTAGCAATTCTCCAAAAAGGAACAAACCCGAAGTTATCATGAATCAAAAACAATTTTTCAATAGCTGGATTCCAATCGATTTAGACTAGCAATTCGCCAAAAGACGAACAAACCCGAAGTTATAATGAAATGAAAAACCACTTTTTTTTGGCCCGATTCCAATCGAATTAGACTAGCAATTCTCCAAAAACGAACAAAGCCAAAGTTATCATGTAATCAAATGTTGCTTTTCATTGGCTCGATTCCAATCAATTTAGACTAGCAATTTGCCAAAAACGAACAAATTCGAAGTTATCATGAAATGAAAAACCACTTTTCATTTGCTCAATTCCAATCGAATCAGACTAGCAATTCGCCAAAAACGATCAAACTAGAAGTTATCATGAAATCAAAAACCACTTTCATTAGCTGGATTCCAATCTATTTAGACTAGCAATTCGCCAAAAATGAACAAACCTGAAGTTATCATGAATTGAAATACTACTTTTTTTTTGCTCGATTCCAGTCGATTTAGACTCGCAATTCGCCAAAAAGGATCAAACCCGAAGTTATCATGAAATCAAAAACCTCTTTTCATTAGCTGGATTCCAATCAATTAGACTAGCAATTCACCAAAAACGAACAGATTAGATGTTATCATGAAATCAAAAACAGCTTTTCATTGGCCTGATTCCAATGGAATTAGACTAGCAATTCGCCAAAAATGAACAAACCCAAAGTTATCATGAAATAAAAAACCACTTTTCGTTAGCTAGATTCCAATCGAATTAGACTAGCAATTTGCCAAAAAGAACAAACTCGAATTTGTCATGAAATGAAAAACCATTTTCGTTGCCTCGATTCTAGTCGATTTAGACTCGCAATTCGCCAAAATGAACAAACCTGAAGTTATCATGAAATGAAAACCGCTTTTCATTGGCTCGATTCCAATCGAATTAGACTAGCAATTCGTGAAAAACGAACAAACCCGAAGTTATCATGAAATCAAAAACCACTTTTCATTGGGTCAATTCCAATCAATTTAGAATAGTAATTCGCCAAAAACAAACAAATTCGGAGTTATCGTTAAATTAAAAACCACTTTTCATTAGCTGCATTCCAATCAAATTAGACTACCAATTCGCCAAAATGAACAAACCCGAAGATATCTTGAAATCAAAAGCCACTTTTCAATTGCTCGATTCCAATCGATTTAGAAAAGCAATTCGCCAAAGCCGAACAAACCCGAAGTTACCATGAAATGAAAAACAACTTTTCTTTGGCTCGATTTCAATCGAATTGGACTACCAACTCGCTAAAACCGAAAAAGCCCTCAGTTATCATGAAATCAAAAGCCACGTTTCATTGGCTCGATTCTAATCGATTTAGACTAGCAAGTTGCGGAAAATGAAAAAACCCGAAGTTATCATGAAATCAAAAACAACTTTTCATTGGTTCGATTCCAATCGAATTAGACTAGTAATTCGCCAAAATGAACAAACCTGAAGTTTTCATGAAATCAAAAACTACTTTTCATTGGCTCGATTCCCATAGAATTAGACTAGCAATTCGCCAAAATGGACAAACCCGGAGTTATCATGAGATCCAAAGCCAATATTCATTGGCTCAATTTCAATCAAATTATACTAACAATTCGTCAAAACCGAACAAACCCGAAGTTGTCATGAAATCAAAAACAACTTTTAATTGGCTCGATTACAATCGAATTAGACTAGCAATTCGCCAAAAAAGAACAAACACGAAGATATCATGAAGTCAAAAACCCGTTTTCATTGGCTCGATTCCAATTGAATTAGGCTAGCAATTCGCCAAAGCGAACAAACTCGAAGATATCATGAAATCAAAAACCACTTTTCATTGGCTCAATTCCAATCGAAGTAGTCTAGCAATTCGCCAAAAATGAAAAAATCCAAATTTATCATGATATCAAAATCCACTTTTCATTCACTGGATTCCAATCGATTCGACTAGCAATTCACCAAAAATTACCAAACTCGAAATTATCATGAAGTGAAAAACCACTTCTCGTTGGCTCAATTCCAATCAAATTAGACTAGCAATTCACCAAAAACGAACAAACTCGAAGTTATCATGAAATCAAAAGTCACTTTTCATTGGTTCGATTCCAATCAATTAAGACTAGCAATTCGGCAAAAATGAACAAACCCAAAGTTATCATGATGAAATACCACTTTTCATTGGCTCGATTCCAATCGATTTAGACTAGCAATTAACTAAAAATGATCAAACCCGAAGTTATCATGAAATCAAAAACGACTTTTCATTAGCTGGATTCCAATCTAATTAGACTAGGAATTCGGCAAAAACGAACAAACCCGAAGTTATCATGAAATGAAATACCACTTTTGAGTGGCTCGATTCCAATCGATTTAGATTAGCAATTCGCCAAAAACGATCAAACCCGAAGTTATCATGAAATCAAAAACCACTTTTCATTAGCTAGATTCCAATCTATTTAGACTACGAACTCGCCAAAAACGAACAGACTCGAAGTTATCATGAAACCAAAAACAACTTTTCATTGGCTCAATTCCAATGGAATTAGACTACCAATTCCCCAAAAATGAACAAAGCCGAAGTTATCATGAAATCAAAAGCCACTTTTCATTAGCTAGATTCCAAATGAATTAGGCTAGCAATTCGTCAAAAAGAACAAACCCGAATTTATCATGAAATGAAAAACCACTTTTCATTAGCTAGATTCCAATCTATTTAGACTACGAACTCGCCAAAAACGAACAGACTCGAAGTTATCATGAAACCAAAAACAACTTTTCATTGGCTCAATTCCAATGGAATTAGACTACCAATTCGCCAAAATGAACAAACCCGATGTTATCATGAAATGAAAAACCACTTTTCATTGGCCAGATTCCAATTGAATTAGACTTGCGATTCGCCAAAAAGAGCAAACCCGAAGTTATCATGGAATCAAAAACCACTTTTTATTAGCTCGATTCCAATCGAATTAGACTAGCAATTCTCCAAAAAGGAACAAACCCGAAGTTATCATGAAATCAAAAACAATTTTTCAATAGCTGGATTCCAATTGATTTAGACTAACAATTCGCCAAAAAACGAACAAACCCGAAGTTATAATGAAATGAAAAACCACTTTTCTTTGGCTCGATTCCAATCGAATTAGACTAGCAATTCTCCAAAAATGAACAAAGCCAAAGTTATCATGAAATCAAATGTTGCGTTTCATTGGCACAATTCCAATCGATTTAGACTAGCAAT
>NW_019234930.1:26578-44290 GCF_002742605.1 Olea europaea var. sylvestris
CTTTTCGTTAGCTCGATGCTAATCGAATTAGACTAGCAATTCGCCAAGACGAGCAAATGCGAAGATTTCATGAAATCAAAATCTACTTTTCATTGGCTCAATTTCAATCGAATTAGACTAGCAATTCGTCAAAAATGAACAAATCCAAATTTATCATGCCACTTTTCATTGGCTGGCCCCAATCGATTAGACTAGCAATTTGCCAAAAATGAACAAACTCGAAGTTATCATGAAGTCAAGAACCACTTTTCATTGGCTCGATTCCAATCAAATTAGACTAGCAATTCGTAAAAAATGAACAAATCCGAAGTTATCATGAAATCAAAAACCATTTTTCATTAGCTGGATTCCTATCGATTTAGACAAGCAATTCGCCAAAAAATGAGCAAACTCGAAGTTATAATGAAATGAAAAACCACTTTTCTTTGGCTTGATTCCAATCGAATTAGACAGCAATTCGGCCAAAATGAACAAACTTGAAGTTATCATGAAATCAAAAGCCACTTTTCATTGGCTCGATTCCAATCGATTTAGACTAGCAATTCGGCAAAAATGATCAAACCCGAAGTTATCTTAAAATGAAATACCACTTTTCAATAGCTAGATTCCAATCTATTTAGACTAGCAATTACCCAAAAACGAACAAACCCGAAGGTATCATGAAATGAAATACCACTTTTCATTGGCTCGATTCCAATCGATTTAGACTAGCAATTCGCCAAAAATGAACAAACCCGAAGTTATCATGAAATCAAAAACCACTTTTCATTAGCTAGATTCCAATCGAATTAGACTAGCAATTCGCCAAAATTTATCATGAGGTGAAAAACCACTTTTCATTGGTTCGATTCCAGTCGATTTAGACTCGTAATTCGCCAAAAATGAACAAACCCGAAGTTATCATGAAATGAAAAATTGCTTTTCATTGGCTCGATTCCAATAGAATTAGACTAGCTATTCACGAAAAACGAACAAACCCGAAGTAATCATGAAATCAAAAATCACTTTTCTTTGGCTCAATTCCAATCGAATTAGACTAGCAATTCGCTAAAAATGAACAAATCTGAAGTTATCGTTAAATCAAAAACCACCTTTCATTACCTGCATTTCAATCGAATTAGACTACCAATTTGGCAAAATGAACAAACCCGAATATATCATGAAATCAAAAGCCACTTTTCAATTGCTCGATTCCAATCGATTTAGAAAAGCAATTTGACAAAAACCAACAGACCCGAAGTTACCATGAAATGAAAAACCACTTTTCATTGGCTCGATTCCAATCGAATTAGACTAGCAATTTGCCAAAAATGAACAAACCCGAAGTTATCATGAAACCAAAAGCCACTTTTCATTGGCTCGATTCCAATCGAATTAGACTAGCCATTCACGAAAAATGAACAATCCCGAAATTATCATGAAAGCAAAAGCCACTTTTAATTGGCTCGATTCCAATCGATTTAGACTCGCAATTCGCCCAAAATGATCAAACCTGAAGTTATCATGAAATCAAAAACCACTTTTCATTTGCTGTATTCCAATCTATTTAGACTAGCAATTCGTCAAAAAGAACAAACCCGAAGTTTTCAGGAAATCAAAAACCACTTTTCATTAGCTAGATTCCAATCGAATTAGACTAGCAATTCGACAAAAATGAACAAACCCGAAGTTATCATGAAATGAAAAACCACTTTTCATTGGCTCGATTCCAATCGAATTAGACTAGCAATTCGCCAAAAATGAACAAACCCGAAGTTATCATGAAACCAAAAGCCACTTTTCATTGGCTCGATTCCAATCGAATTAGACTAGCCATTCACGAAAAATGAACAATCCCGAAATTATCATGAAAGCAAAAGCCACTTTTAATTGGCTCGATTCCAATCGATTTAGACTCGCAATTCGCCCAAAATGATCAAACCTGAAGTTATCATGAAATCAAAAACCACTTTTCATTTGCTGTATTCCAATCTATTTAGACTAGCAATTCGTCAAAAAGAACAAACCCGAAGTTTTCAGGAAATCAAAAACCACTTTTCATTAGCTAGATTCCAATCGAATTAGACTATTGATTCATCAAAAACGAACGAACCCGAAGTTATCATGAAATCAAAAGCCACTTTTCCTTGGGTCGATTCCAATCGATTTAGGCTAGCAATTCGCCCAAAACGAACAAAATCGAAGTTATCATGAAATGAAAAACCACTTTGCATTGGCTAGATTCCAATCGAATTAGACTAGCAATTCGCCAAAAAACAACAAACCCTAACTTATCATGAAATCAAAAACCACTTTTTACTGGCTAGATTCCAATCGAATTAGACTAACAATTCGCCAAAAAAGAACAAACCTGAACTTATCATGAAATCAAAAACCACTTTTCATTGGCTCGATTCCAATCAAATTAGACTAGCAATTCGCCAAAAATGAACAGACTCGAAGTTATCATGAAATCAAAAACAACTTTTCATTGGCTCGATTCCAATGGAATTAGACTACCAATTCCCAAAAAATGAACAAATCCGAAGTTATCATGAAATCAAAAACCACTTTTCATTAGCTAGATTCCAAATGAATTAGGCTAGCAATTCGTCAAAAAGAACAAACCCGAATTTATCATGAAATGAAAAACCACTTTTCATTGGCTCGATTCCAGTCGATTTAGACTCGCAATTCGCCAAAAATGAACAAACCCGAAGTTATCAAGAAATGAAAAACCACTTTTCATTGGCCAAAATCCAATTGAATTAGACTTGCAATTCTTCAAAAAGAGCAAACCCGAAGTCATCAGGGAATCAAAAAATACTTTTTATTGGCTCGATTCCAATCGAATTAGACTAGCAATTCTCCAAAAAGGAACAAACTCGAAGTTATCATGAAATCAAAAATTTTTTTTTCAATAGTTGGATTCCAATCGATTTAGACTAGCAATTCGCCAAAAAACGAACAAACCCGAAGTTATAGTGAAACGAAAAACCACTTTTCTTTGGCTCGATTCCAATCGAATTAGACTAGCAATTCTCCAAAAATGAACAAACCCATAGTTATCATGAAATCAAATGCTGCTTTTCATTGGCTCGATTCCAATCAATTTAGACTAGCAATTTGCCAAAAATGAACAAATTCGAAGTGATCATGAAATGAAAAACCACTTTTCATTAGCTCGGTTCCAATCGAATCAGACTCGCAATTCGCCAAATACGATCAAACCAGAAGTTATCATGAAATCAAAAATCCCTTTTCATTAGCTGGATTCCAATATATTTAGACTAGCAATTCGGCAAAAATGAACAAACCCGAAGTTATCATGAAATGAAATACCACTTTTCATTAGCTCGATTCCAATCGATTTAGACTAGCAATTCGCTAAAAGGATCAAACCCGAAGTTATCATGAAATCAAAAACCACTTTTCATTAGCTGGATTCTAATCAATTAGACTAGCAATTCGCCAAAAATAAACAGATCAAATGTTATCATGAAATCAAAAACAGATTTTCATTGGCCTGATTCCAATGGAATTAGACTAGCAATTCGCCAAAAACGAACAAACCCAAAGTTATCATGAAATAAAAAACCACTTTTCATTAGCTAGATTCCAATCGAATTAGACTAGCAATTTGCCAAAAAGAACAAACCCGAATTTGTCATGAAATGAAAAACCACTTTTCGCTGCCTCGATTCCAGTCGATTTAGACTCGCAATTCACAAAAAATGAACAAACTCGAAGTTATCATGAAATGAAAGCCGCTTTTCACTGGCTCAATTCCAATCGAATTAGACTAGCAATTCGTGAAAAACGAACAAACCCAAAGTTTTCATGAAATCAAAAACAACTTTTCATTGGGTCAATTCAAATCAATTTAGACTAGCAATTCGCCAAAAACAAACAAATCCGGTGTTATCGTTAAATTAAAAAAACACTTTTCATTAGCTGCATTCCAATCGAATTAGACTACAAATTTGTCAAAATGAACTAACCCAAAGATATCCTGAAATCAAAAGCCACTTTTCAATTGCTCGATTCCAATCAATTTAGAAAAGGAATTCGCTAAAAACGAACAAACCCGAAGTTACCATGAAATGAAAAACAACTTTTCTTTGGCTCGATTCCAATCGAATTAGACTAGCAATTCGCCAAAATCGAAAAAGCCCCAAGTTATCATGAAATCAAAAGCCACTTTTCGTTGGCTAAATTCTAATCGATTTGGACTAGCAATTTGCGAAAAATGAACAAACCCGAAGTTATCATGAAATCAAAAACCACTTTCCTTTGGCTTAATTCCAATCGAATTAGACTAGCAAATCGTAAAAAATGAACAAACGCGATGTTATCATAAAATCAAAAGCCACTTTTCATTGGCTCGATTCCAATCGATTTAGACTAGCAATTCCCCACAATCAAACAAACCCGAGTTATCATGAAATGAAAAATCACTTTTCATTGGCTCGATTCCAATCTAATTAGACTAGCAATTCCCCAAAATGGACAAGCCCGGAGTTATCATGAGATCCGAAGCCAATATTCATTGGCTCAATTTCAATCAAATTAGACTAACAATTCATCAAAACCGAACAAACCCGAAGTTGTCATGAAATTAAAAACAACTTTTAATTAGCTCGATTACAATCGAATTAGACTAGCAATTCGCCAAAAAGGAACAAACACGAAGTTATCACAAAGTCAAAAACCTCTTTTCATTAGCTCGATTCCAATTGAATTAGGCTAGCAATTCGTTAAAGCGAACAAACCCGAAGATATCATGAAATCAAAAACCACTTTTCATTGGCTCAATTCCAATCGAAGTAGTCTAGCAATTCGCCAAAAATGAACAAATCCAAATTTATCATGATATCAAAAACCACTTTTCATTCGCTGGATTCCAATCGATTCGACTAGCAATTCGCCAAAAATGAACAAACACAAAATTATCATGAAGTGAAAAACCACTTTTCATTGGCTCAATTCCAATCAAATTAGACTAGCAATTCACCAAAAACGAACAAACTCGAAGTTATCATGAAATCAAAAGCCACTTTTCATTGGCTCGATTCCAATCAATTTAGACTAGCAATTCGGCAAAAATGAACAAACCCGAAGTTATCATGAAATGATATACCACTTTCCATTGGCTCGATTCCAATCGATTTAGCCTAGCAATTCGCTAAAAGCGATCAAACCCGAAGTTATCAAGAAATCAAAAACCACTTTTCATTAGCTGGATTCCAATCTATTTAGACTAGCAATTCGGCAAAAATGAACAAATCCGAAGTTATCATGAAATGAAATACCACTTTTCATTGGCTCGATTCCAATCTATTTAGACTAGCAATTCGCCAAAAACGATCAAATCCGAAGTTATCATGAAATCAAAATCCACTTTTCATTAGCTAGATTCCAAATGAATTAGGCTAGCAATTCGTCAAAAAGAACGAACCCGAATTTATCATGAAATGAAAAACCACTTTTCATTGGCTCGATTCCAGTCGATTTAGACTCGCAATTTGCTAAAAATGAACAAACCCGATGTTATCATGAAATAAAAAACCACTTTCATTGGCCAGATTCTAATTGAATTAGACTTGCAATTCGCTAAAAAAGAGCAAACTCGTAGTTACAAGGAATCAAAAACCACTTTTTATTGGCTCGATTCCAATCGATTTAGACTAGCAATTCGCCAAAAACGATCAAACTCGAAGTTATCATGAAATCAAAAACCACTTTTCATTAGCTGGATTCCAATCTATTTAGACTAGCAATTCGCCAAAAACGAACAGACTCGAAGTTATCATGAAATCAAAAACAACTTTTCATTGGCTCGATTCCAATGGAATTATACTACCAACTCAACAAAAATGAACAAACCCGAAGTTATTATGAAATCAAAAACCAATTTTCATTAGCTAGATTCCAAATGAATTGCGCTAGCAATTCGTCAAAAAGAACAAACCCGAATTCATCATGAAATGAAAAACCACTTTTCATTGGCCAGATTCCTATTGAATTAGACTTGCAATTCGCCAAAAAAGAGCAAACTCGAAGTTAACATGGAATCAAAAACCACTTTTTATTGGCTTGATTCCAATCGAATTAGACTAACAATTCTCCAAAAAGGAACAAACCCGAAGATATCTTGAAATCAAAAATAATTTTTCAATAGCTAGATTCCAATCGATTTAGAATAGCAATTCGCCAAAAACGATCAAACCCGAAGTTATCATGAAATCAAAAACCACTTTTCATTAGCTAGATTCCAATCTATCTAGACTAGCAATTCGCCAAAAATGAACAGACTCGAAGTTATCATGAAATCAAAAACAACTTTTCATTGGCTCGATTCCAATGGAATTAGACTACCAATTCGCAAAAAATGAACAAAGCTGAAGTTACCATGAAATCAAAAACCACTTTTCATTAGCTAGATTCCAAATGAATTAGGCTAGTAATTCGTCAAAAAGAACAAACCCGAATTTATCATGAAATGAAAAATCACTTTTCATTGGCTCGATTCCAGTCGATTTAGACTCGCAATTCGCCAAAAATGAGCAAACCCGATGTTATCATGAAATGAAAAACCACTTTTCATTGGCCAGATTCCAATTGAATTAGACTTGCAATTCGCCAGAAAAGAGCAAACCCGAAGTTATCATGGAATCAAAAACCACTTTTTATTTGCTCAATTCCAATCGAATTAGACTAGCAATTCTCCAAAAAGGAACAAACCCGAAGTTATCATGAAATCAAAAACAATTTTTCAATAGCTGGTTTCCAATCGATTTAGACTAGCAATTCGCCAAAAAACGAACAAACCCGAAGTAATAATGAAAAGAAAAACCACTTTTCTTTTCTCGATTCCAATTGAATTAGACTATCAATTCTCCAAAAACGAACAAACCCAAAGTTATCATGAAATCAAATGTTGCGTTTCATTGGCTCGATTCCAATCAATTTAGACAAGCAATTTGCCAAAAACGAACAAACCCGAAGTTATCATGAAATGAAATACCACTTTTCATTGGATCGATTCCAATCGATTTAGACTAGCAATTCGCTAAAAACGATCAAAGCCAGAGTTATCATGAAATCAAAAACCACTTTTCATTAGCTGGATTCCAATCTATTTAGACTAGCAATTCGGTAAAAATGAACAAACCCGAAGTTATCATGAAATGAAATACCACTTTTCATTGGCTCGATTCAAATCGAATTAGACTAGCAATTCGCCAAAAACGATCAAACCCAAAATTATCATGAAATCAAAAACCACTTTTCATTTGCTGGATTCCAATCTATTTAGACTAGCAATTCGCCAAAAATGAACAAACCCGAAGTTATCTTTAAATCAAAAACCACTTTTCATCGGCTGCATTCCAATCGAATTAAACTACCGATTCGCCAAAAAGAACAAACCCGAATGTATCATGAAATCAAAAGCCACTTTTCAATTGCTCGATTCCTTCGGTAAAAATGAACAAACCCAAAGTGACCATGAAATGAAAAACCACTTTTCTTGGCTTGATTCCAATCAAATTGGACTAGCAATTTGCCAAAACCTAACAAACCCGAAGTTATCATGAAATCAAAAACAACTTTTAATTTGCTCGATTACAATCGAATTAGACTATCAATTCGTCAAAAATGAACAAACCCGAAGTTACCATGAAATGAAGAACCACTTTGCTTTGGCTCGATTCCAATCGTATTAGACTACCAATTCACCAAAACCAATCAAACCCTAAGTTATCATGAAATTAAAAGCCACTTTTCATTGGCTCGATCCCAATTGATTTAGACTAGCAATTTGCGAAAAATGAACATACCCGAAGTTATCATGAAATCAAAAACCACTTTCCTTCGGCTCGATTCCAATCGAATTAGACTTCAAATCGCAAAAAATGAACAAACGCGAAGTTATCATAAAATCAAAAGCCACTTTTCATTGGCTCGATCCCAATTGATTTAGACTAGCAATTCGCCAAAAATGAACAAACCCGAAGTTATCTCGAAGTTATCATGAAATCAAAAGCTACTTTTCATTGGCTCGATCCCAATTGATTTAGACTAGCAATTCGCCAAAAATGAACAAACCCGAAGTTATCTCGAAGTTATCATGAAATCAAAAGCTACTTTTCATTGGCTCGATCCCAATTGATTTAGACTAGCAATTCGCCAAAAATGAACAAACCCGAAGTTATCTCGAAGTTATCATGAAATCAAAAGCTACTTTTCATTGGCTCGATCCCAATTGATTTAGACTAGCAATTCGCCAAAAATGAACAAACCCGAAGTTATCTCGAAGTTATCATGAAATCAAAAGCTACTTTTCATTGGCTCGATCCCAATTGATTTAGACTAGCAATTCGCCAAAAATGAACAAACACAAAATTATCATGAAGTGAAAAACCACTTTTCATTGGCTCAATTCCAATCAAATTAGACTCGCAATTCAACAAAAACGAACAAACTCGAAGTTATCATGAAATCAAAAGCTACTTTTCATTGGCTCGATTCCAATCAATTTAGACTAGCAATTCGGCAAAAACGAACAAACCAGAAGTTATCATGAAATGAAATACCACTTTTTATTGACTCGATTCCAATTGATTTAGACTAGCAATTCGCTAAAAACGATCGAACCCGGAGTTATCATGAAATCAAAAACCACTTTTCCTTAGCTGGATTCCAATCTATTTAGACTAGCAATTCGGCAAAAACGAACAAACCCATAGTTATCATGAAATAAAATACCACTTTTCATTGGCTCGATTCCAATCGATTTAGACTAGCAAGTCGCCAAAAAGATCAAACCCGAAGTTATCATGAAATCAAAATCCACTTTTCATTAGCTAGATTCCAATCTATTTAGACTAGCAATTCGCCAAAAACGAACAGACTCGAAGTTATCATGAAATCAAAAACAACTTTTCATTGGCTCTATTCCAATGGAATTAGACTACCAATTCCACAAAAATGAACAAAGCCGAAGTTATCATGAAATCAAAAACCACTTTTCATTAGCTAGATTCCAATCGAATTAGACTAGCAATTCGTGGAAAACGAACAAACCCGAAGTTATCATGAAATCAAAATCCACTTTTCATTAGCTAGATTCCAATCGAATTAGACTAGCAATTCGTGGAAAACGAACAAACCCGAAGTTATCATGAAATCAAAATCCACTTTTCATTAGCTAGATTCCAATCGAATTAGACTAGCAATTCGTGGAAAACGAACAAACCCGAAGTTATCATGAAATCAAAATCCACTTTTCATTAGCTAGATTCCAATCGAATTAGACTAGCAATTCGTGGAAAACGAACAAACCCGAAGTTATCATGAAATCAAAATCCACTTTTCATTAGCTAGATTCCAATCGAATTAGACTAGCAATTCGTGGAAAACGAACAAACCCGAAGTTATCATGAAATCAAAATCCACTTTTCATTAGCTAGATTCCAATCGAATTAGACTAGCAATTCGTGGAAAACGAACAAACCCGAAGTTATCATGAAATCAAAATCCACTTTTCATTAGCTAGATTCCAATCGAATTAGACTAGCAATTCGTGGAAAACGAACAAACCCGAAGTTATCATGAAATCAAAAACCACTTTTCATTGGGTCAATTCCAATCAATTTAGACTAGCAATTCGCCAAAAACAAACAAATTCGGAGTTATCGTTAAATTAAAAACCACTTTTCATTAGCTGCATTCCAATCGAATTAGACTACCAATTCGTCAAAATGAACTTACCCGAAGATATCCTGAAATCAAAAGCTACCTTTCAATTGCTCGATTCCAATCGATTTAGAAAAGCAATTCGCCAAAATCGAACAAACCAGAAGTTACCATGAAACGAAAAATAACTTTTCTTTGGCTCGATTTCAATCGAATTAGACTGGCAATTCGCCAAAATCGAAAAAGCCCTAAGTTATCATGAAATCAAAAGCCAAGTTTCATTGGCTCGATTCTAATCGATTTAGACTAGCAAGTTACGAAAAATGAACAAACCTGAAGTTATCATGAAATCAAAAACTACTTTCCTTTGGTTTGATTCCAATCGAATTAGACTAGCAAATCGCCAAAAAACGAACAAATACGAAGTTATCATAAAATCAAAAGCCACTTTTCATTGGCTCGATTCCAATCGATTTAGACTAGCAATTCGCCACAAACGAACAAAGCCGAGTTATCATGAAATGAAAAATTACTTTTCATTGGTTCGATTCAAATCGAATTAGACTAGCAATTCGCCAAAAAAGAACAAACCGAAGTTATAATGAAATCAAAAATGACTTTTCATTGGCTCGATTCCAATCGAATTAGAGTAGCAATTCTCCAAAACCGAACAAACCCGAAGTTATCATGAAATCAAAAAAAACTTTTCATTGGTTCGATTCCAACCGAATTAGACTAGTAATTCGCCAAAAATGAACAAACCTGAAGTTTTCATGAAATCAAAAACTACTTTTCATTGGCTCGATTCCAATCGAAATAAACTAGCAATTCGCCAAAATGGACAAACCCGGAGTTATCATGAGATCCAAAGCCAATATTCATTGGCTCAATTTCAATCAAATTAGACTAACAATTAATCAAAACCGAACAAAACCAAAGTTGTCATGAAATCAAAAACAACTTTTAATTGGTTCGATTACAATCGAATTAGACTAGCAATTCGCCAAAAAAGATCAAACACGAAGATATCATGAAGTCAAAAACCCCTTTTCATTAGCTCGATTCCAATTGAATTAGGCTAGCAATTCGCCAAAGCGAACAAACCCGAAAATATCATGAAATCAAAAATCACTTTTCATTGGCTCAATTCCAATCGAAGTAGTCTAGCAATTCGCCAAAAACGATCATGATATCAAAATCCACTTTTCATTCGCTGGATTCCAATCGATTCGACTAGCAATTAGCCAAAAACGACCAAACTCGAAAATATCATGAAGTGAAAAACCACTTTTCGGTCGCTCAATTCCAATCAAATTAGACAAGCAATTCACCAAAAACGAACAAACTCGAAGTTATCATGAAATCAAAAGCCACTTTTCATTGGCTCGATTCCAATCAATTTAGACTAGCAATTCGGCAAAAACGAACAAACCCGAAGTTATCATGAAATGAAATACCACTTTTCATTGGCTCGATTCCAATCGATTTAGACAAGCAATTTGCTAAAAATGATCAAACCCGAAGTTATCATGAAATCAAGAACCACTTTTCGTTAACTGGATTCCAATCTATTTAGACTAGGAATTCGGCAAAAACGAACAAAACCGAAGTTATCATGAAATGAAATACCACTTTTCATTGGCTCGATTCCAATCGATTTAGACTAGCAATTCGACAAAAACGATCAAACCCGAAGTTATCATGAAATCAAAAACCACTTTTCATTAGCTAGATTCCAATCTATTTAGACTAGCAATTCGCCAAAAATGAATAGACTCGAAGTTATCACGAAATCAAAAACAACTTTTCATTTGCTCGATTCCAATGGAATTAGACTACCAATTCCCCAAAAACAAACAAACCCGAAGTTATCATGAAATCAAAAACCACTTTTCATTAGCTAGATTCCAAATGAATTAGGCTAGCAATTCGTCAAAAATGAACAAACCCGAAGTTACCATGAAATGAAAAACCACTTTTCTGTTGCGCGATTCCAATTGAATTAGACTACCAATTTGCCAATACCAAACAAACCCTAAGTTATCATGAAATCAAAAGCCACGTTTCATTGGCTGGATTCCAATAGATTTAGACTAGCGATTTGCTAAAAATAAACAAACCGAAGTTATCATAAAATCAAAAACCACTTTTCTTTGGCTCGATTCCAATCGAATTAGCCTAGCAATTCGCCAAAAATGAATAATCGGAAGCTATTATAAAATCAAAAATCACTTTTCATTAGCTCGATTCCAATCGAATTAGACTAGCAATTCGCCAAAATGGACAAACCCGAAATTATCATGAACTCAAAAGCCACTTTTCATTGGCTCAGTTTCAATCAAATTAGACTAGCAATTCGCTAAAACACAACAAACCCAAAGTTATCATGAAATCAAAAGCAACTTTTAATTGGCTCGATTATAATCGAATTAGACTAGCAATTGGGCATAAACGAACAAATCCGAAGTTATCCATAAATCAAAAACCACATTTCATTAGCTCGATTCCAATCGAATTAGACTAGCAATTCACCAAAAATGAACAAACCCGAAACCGAAGTTATCATAAAATCAAAAACCACTTTTCTTTGGCTCGATTCCAATCGAATTAGCCTAGCAATTCGCCAAAAATGAATAATCGGAAGCTATTATAAAATCAAAAATCACTTTTCATTAGCTCGATTCCAATCGAATTAGACTAGCAATTCGCCAAAATGGACAAACCCGAAATTATCATGAACTCAAAAGCCACTTTTCATTGGCTCAGTTTCAATCAAATTAGACTAGCAATTCGCTAAAACCGAACAAACCCAAAGTTATCATGAAATCAAAAGCAACTTTTAATTGGCTCGATTATAATCGAATTAGACTAGCAATTGGGCATAAACGAACAAATCCGAAGTTATCCATAAATCAAAAACCACATTTCATTAGCTCGATTCCAATCGAATTAGACTAGCAATTCACCAAAAACGAACAAACCCGAAACCGAAGTTATCATAAAATCAAAAACCACTTTTCTTTGGCTCGATTCCAATCGAATTAGCCTAGCAATTCGCCAAAAATGAACAAACTCGAAGTTATCATGAAACCAAAAATCACTTTTCATTAGCTCGATTCCAATCGAATTAGACTAGCAATTCGCCAAAATGGACAAACCCGAAATTATCATGAACTCAAAAGCCACTTTTCATTGGCTCATTTTCAATCAAATTAGACTAGCAATTCGCTAAAACCGAACAAACCCAAAGTTATCATGAAATCAAAAGCAACTTTTAATTGGCTCGATTATAATCGAATTAGACTAGCAATTGGGCATAAACGAACAAATCCGAAGTTATCCGTAAATCAAAAACCACATTTCATTAGCTCGATTCCAATCGAATTAGACTAGCAATTCACCAAAAACGAACAAACCCGAAGTTATCTATAAATCAAAAACCACATTTCATTAGCTCGATTCCAATCGAATTAGACTAGCAATTCACCAAAAACGAACAAACCCGAAGTTATCATGAAATCAAAAGCCACATTTCATTGAATCGATTCCAATCTATTTAGACTAGCAATTGGCCAAAAGCGAACAAATTCGAAGTTATCATGAAATCAAAAACCACTTTTCATTGGCTCGATTCCCATCGATTTCTACTAGCAATTCACCAAAAACGAAGAAACCCGAAGTTATGATCAAATCAAAAACCACTTTTCATTAGCTCGATTCCAATCGAATTAGACTAACAATTCGCCAGAAGGAACAAACCCAAAGATATCATGAAACCAAAAACCACTTTTCATTGGCTCACTTCGAATAGAATTAGACTATTAATTTACCAAAAAATGAACAAATCCGAAGTTATCATGAAATCAAAAACTACTTTCATTGGCTGGATTCCAATCGAATTACACTAGCAATTCGCCAAAAATAAACAAACACGAAGTTATCATGAAATCAAAAACCACTTTTCTTTGGCTCGATTCCAATCGAATTAGCCTAGTAATTCGCCAAAAATGAACAAACTCGAAGTTATCATGAAACCAAAAACAACTTTTCATTAGCTCGATTCCAATCGATTTAGACTAGCAATTCGCCAATAACGAACAAACCCGAAGTTATTATGAAATGAAAAATCACTTTTCATTAGTTCAATTCCAATCGAATTAGACAAGCAATTCGCCAAAAAAGAACAAACCCTAAGTTATCATGAAATCAAAAATAACCTTTCATTGGCTAGATCCCAATTGAATTAGACTAGCAATTCGCCAAAAATGAACAAACGCGAAGGTATCATGAAATCAAAAACCACTTTTCAATAGCTCGATTCCAATCGAACTGGACTAGCAATTCGCCAAAATGGATAAACTCGAAGTTATCAAGAAATCAAAAGCCACTTTTCATTAGCTCAATTTCAATCAGATTAGACTAGCAATTCGCCAAAATCAAACAAACCCGAAGTTATCATGAAATCAAAAACAAATTTTAATTGGCTCGATTACAATCAAATTAGACTAGCAATTCACCAAAAAAAACAAACCCGAAGTTATCCTGAAATAAAAACCACTTTTCATTAGCTCGATTCCAATCGAATTAGACGAGCAATTCGCCAAAACGGACAAACCCAAAGTTATCATGAAATCAAAAGCCACTTTTCATTGTTTCAATTTCAATCAAATTAGACTAGCAATTTGCCAAATCCAAACAAACCCGAATTTATCATGAAATCAAAAACAACTTTTAATTGGCTCGATTACCGTCGAATTAGACTAGCAATTCAGCAAAAACGAACAAACCCGAAGTTATCATGAAATCAAAAACCACTTTTCATTAGCCCGATTCCAATCGAATTGGAGTAGCAATTCCCCAAAACGAAGAAACCCGATGATATCATGAAATCAAAAACCACTTTTCGTTGGCTCAATTCGAATCGAATTAGACTAGAAATTCGCCAAAAATGAACAAATCTAAATTTATCATGAAATCAAAAACTACTTTCATTAGCTAGATTCCAATCGATTAGACTAGAAATTCGCTAAAAATGAACAAACTCGAAGTTATCATGACGTCAAAAACAACTTTTCATTGGCTCAATTCTAATCAAATTAGACTAGCAATTCGTCAAAAATTAACAAATCCGAAGTTATCATGAAATCAAAAACAACTTTTCATTGGCGGGATTCCAATCAATTTAGACTAGCAATTCGCCAAAAAACGAACAAAACCCGGAGTTATAATGAAATGAAAGACCACTTTTCTTTGGCTCGATTCCGATCGAATTAGACTAGCAGTTCACCAAAAATGAACAAACCCGAAGTTATCATGAAATCGAAAGCCACATATTTCATAGGATCGATTCCAATCTATTTAGACTGGCAATTCGCCAAAAGCGAACAAATTCGAAGTTATCATGAAATCAAAAACTACTTTCCATTGGCTTGATTCCAATCGATTTAGACTAGCAATTCGCCAAAAACGAACAAACCCGAAGTTATCATGAAATCGAAAACCACTTTTCATTAGCTCGACTCCAATCAAATTAGACTAGCAATTTGCCAGAAGGAACCAACCCGAAGATATCATGAAATTAAAAACCACTTTTCATTGGCTCAATTACATTCCAATTAGACTAGCAATTCGCCAAAAATGAACAAACCCGAAGTTACCCTGAAATCAAAGACCACTTTTCATTAGCTCGACTCCAATCGAATTAGACTAGCAATTCGCCAAAGCGGACAAACTTGAAGATATCATGAAATCAAAAGCCACTTTTCATTGGTTCAATTTCAATCAAATTAGACAAGCAATTTGCCGAAACCGAACAAACCCGAAGTTGTCATGAAATCAAAAACAACTTTTAATTGGCTCGATTACAGTCGACTTAGACTAGCAATTCAGTAAAAATGAACAAACCCGAAGTTATCATGAAATCAAAAACCACTTTTCATTAGCTGGATTCCAATCTATTTAGACAAGCAATTCGCCAAAAATGAATAGACCCGAAGTTATCATGAAATCAAAATAACTTTTCATTGGCTTGATTCCAATGGAATTAGACTAGCAATTCGCCAAAAATGAACAAACCCAAAGTTATCATGAAATAAAAAACCACTTTTCATTAGCTAGATTCCAATCGAATTAGACTAGCAATTTGTCAAAAAGAACAAACCCGAATTTGTCATGAAATGAAAAACCACTTTTTGTTGGCTCGATTCCAGTCGATTTAGACTCGCAATTCGCCAAAAATGAACAAACCCGAAGTTATCATGAAATGAAAATCGCTTTTCATTAGCTCGATTCCAATCGAATTAGACTAGCAATTCGTGAAAAACGAACAAACCCGAAGTTATCATGAAATCAAAAACCACTTTTCATTAGGTCAATTCCAATCAATTTAGACTGGCAATTCGCCAAAAACAAACAAATTTGGAGTTATCGTTAAATTAAAAACCACTTTTCATTAGCTGCATTCCAATCGAATTAGACTACCAATTCGTTGAAATGAACAAACCCGAAGATATCCTGAAATCAAAAGCCACTTTTCAATTGCTCGATTCCAATCGATTTAGAAAAGTAATTCGCCAAAAACGAACAAACCCGAAGTTACCATGAAATGAAAAACAACTTTTCTTTTGCTCGATTTCAATCGATTTAGACTAGCAATTCGCCAAAACCGAAAAAGCCCTAAGTTATCATGAAATCAAAAGCCACGTTTCATTGGCTCGATCCTAATCGATTTGGACTAGTAATTTGTGAAAAATGAACAAACACGAAGCTATCATGAAATCAAAAACCACTTTCCTTTGGCTCGATTCCAATCGAATTACACTAGGAAATCGCAAAAAATGAACAAATGCGAAGTTATCATGAAATCAAAAGCCACCTTTCATTGGCTCGATTCCAATCGATTTAGACTACCAATTCGCCACAAACGAACAAACCCGAGTTATCATGAAATGAAAATTCACTTTTCATTGGTTCGATTCCAATCGAATTAGACTAGCAATTCGCTAAAAAAGAACAAACCGAAGTTATCATGAAATCAAAAACAACTTTTCATTGGCTCGATTCCAATCGAATTAGAGTAGCAATTCTCCAAAACCGAACAAACCCGAAGTTATCATGAAATCAAAAACAACTTTTCATTGGTTCGATTCCAATCGAATTACACTAGTAATTTGCTAAAAATGAACAAACCTGAAGTCTTCATGAAATCAAAAACTACTTTTCATTGGCTCGATTCCAATCGAATTAGACTAGCAATTCGCCAAAATGGACAAACCCGAAGTTATCATGAGATCCAAAGCCAAAATTCATTGGCTGAATTTCAATCAAATTAGACTAACAATTCGTCAAAACCGAACAAACCCGAAGTTGTCATGAAATCAAAAACAACTTTTAATTGGCTCGATTACAATCGAATTAGACTAGCAATTCGCAAAAAAAGAACAAACACGAAGTTATCATGAAGTTAAAAACCCCTTTTCATTAGCTCGATTCCAATTGAATTAGGCTAGCAATTCGCCAAAGCGAACCACCCCGAAGATGTCATGAAATCAAAAACCACTTTTCATTGGCTCAATTCCAATCGAAGTAGTCTAGGAATTCTCCAAAAATGAACAAATCCAAATTTATCATGATACCAAAATCCACTTTTCATTCGCTGGATTCCAATCGATTCGACTAGCAATTCACCAAAAATGACCAAACTCGAAATTATCATGAAGTGAAAAACCACTTTACGTTGGCTCAATTCCAATCAAATTAGACTAGCAATTCACCGAAAACGAACAAACTCGAAGTTATCATGAAATCAAAAGCCACTTTACATTGGCTCGATCCCAATCAATTTAGACTAGCAATTCGGCAAAAACGAACAAACCCGAAGTTATCAGGAAATGAAATACCACTTTTCATTGGCTCGATTCCTATCGATTTAGACTAGCAATTCGCTAAAAATGATCAAACCCAAAGTTCTCATGAAATCAAAAACCACTTTTCATTAGCTGGATTCCAATCTATTTAGACTAGGAATTCGGCAAA
>NW_019234930.1:52822-81864 GCF_002742605.1 Olea europaea var. sylvestris
AAAGCTGAATCCTGAATGGGAATTGAAATTTGTTAAATTCCGCTGTGCATGTTTAAGTAAATTCCCAACATGTTCATTTTAGGCGAATTGCTAATCTAATTCTATTCGAATCAAGCTAAAGAAAAGTGGTTTTTGATTTCATGATAACTTCGCGTTTGGTCATTTTTTGCGAATTGCTTGTCCAATTCAATTGGAATCGAGCCAACAAAAAGAGGCTTTTGAATTCATGATAACTTCGCGTTTGTTATTTTTTGGCGAATTGCTAGTCTAATTCGATTAGAATCGAGCTAAACAAAAGTGGTTTTCATTTCATGATGACTTCGGGTTTGTTTTTTTTGGTGAATTCCTAGTCTAATTGATTGGAATCGAGCTAATGAAAAGTGGCTTTTGATTTCATTATATCTTCGGGTCTATTCGTTTTGGTGAATTGCCAGTCTAATTCGATTGGAATTGAGCCAATGAAAAGTGGTTTTTCATTCCATGGTAATTTCGGGTTTGTTCGTTTTGACGAATTGCTAGTCTAATTTGATTGGAATTGAGCCAATGAAAAGTGGTTTTTGATTTCATGATAACTTCGGGTTTGTTCATTTTTGGCGAATTGATAGTCTAATTAGATTGGAATCGAGCTAAAGAAAAGTGGTTATTGATTTCATGATAACTTTAGCTTTGTTCGTTATTGGCGAATTGCTAGCCTAATTGATTAGAATTGAGCCAATGAAAAGTGGCTTTTGATTTCATTATATCTTCGGGTTTGTTCGTTTTGGCGAATTACCAGTCTAATTTGATTGCAATCGAGCCAATGAAAAGTGGTTTTTCATTCCATGGTAACTTCGAGTTTGTTCGTTTTGGCGATTTGGTAGTCTAATTTGATTGGAATTGAGCTAATGAAAAGTGATTTTTGATTTATGATATCTTCGGGTTTGTTCATTTTTGGCGAATTGGTAGTCTAATTAGATTTGAATCGAGCTAAAGGAAAGTGGTTAATTATTTCATGATAACTTCAACTTTGTTCGTTATTGGCGAATTGCTAGTCCAAATCGATTGGAATCAAGCGAATGAAAAGTATTTTTTCAATTCATGACAACTTCGCGTTTGTTCGTTTTTGACGAATTGCTATTCTAATTCGATCGGAATCGAGCCAACGAAAAGTGGTTTTTCATTTCATGATAGCTTCAGGTTTGTTCGTTTTTGGCAAATTGCTAGTCTAAATCGATTGTAATCGAGGCAATGAAAAGTGGCTTTTGATTTCATGATTACTTCGGGTTTGATCATTTTGCCGATTCGCTAGTCTAATTCGACTGGAGTCGAGACAATGAAAAGTGGTTTTTCATTTCATGATAACTTTCAGTTTGTTCGTTTTTGGCTAATTGTTAGTCTAATGTGATTGGAATCGAGCCACTGAAAAGTGATTTTTCATTTCATAGTATTTTTCGGGTTTGTTCAGTTTTGGCGAATAACTAGTCCAATTCGACTAGAATTGAGCCAATGAAAATTGGTTTTTCATTCCCTGATAACTTCGGGTTTGTTCGTTTTGGCGAATTGCTAGTCTAACTTGATTGGAATTGAGCCAACGAAAAGTGGTTTTTGATTTCATGATAACTTCGGGTTTGTTCGTTTTGGCGAATTGCTAGTCTAACTTGATTGGAATTGAGCCAACGAAAAGTGGTTTTTGATTTCATGATAACTTCGGGTTTGTTCATTTTTGGAGAATTTCTAGTCTAATTAGATTGGAATCGAGCAAAAGAAAAGCGGTTATTGATTTCCTGATAACTTCAGCTTTGTCCATCATTGGCGAATTGCTAGCCTAATTCGATTGGAATCGAGCCAATGAGAAGTGGTTTTTGATTTCACGATATCTTCGGGTTTGTTCATTTTTGACGAATTGCTAGTCTAAATCGATTGGAATCGAGCCAATGAAAAGTTGTTTTTCATTCCATTATAACTTCGGGTTTGTTCGTTTTTTGCGAATTGCTAGTCCAATTCGATTGGAATCAAGCCAATGAAAAGTGGTTTTTGGTTTCTTGATAACGCCGGGTTTATTTATTTTTGTGAAATGCTAGTCTATTTCAATTGGAATCGGGCCAACAAAAAGTGGATTTTGAATTCATGATAACTTCGCGTTTGTTCTTTTTTGGCGAATTGCTAGTCTAATTCGATTGGAATCGAGCCAGCGAAAAGTGGCTTTTGTTTTCATGATAACTTTGGATTTGTTCATTCTTGGCGGATTGCTAGTCCAATTCGATTGGAATCGAGCCAAAGAAAAGTGGTTTTTCATTTCATGATAACTTCGGGTTTGTACGTTTTTGGCGAATTGCTAGTCTAATTATATTGGAATCGAGCTAAAGAAAAGTGGTTTCTCATTTCATGATGACTTAGGGTTTGTTCGTTTTTAGCGAATTGCTAGTCAAATCGATTGGAATCGAGCTAATGAAAAATGGCTTTTGATTTCAGGATATCTTCGGGTTTGTTCGTTTTGGTGAATTGCTAGTCTAATTCGATTGGAATCGAGCCAATGAAAAGTGGTTTTTCAAATTGCTAGTCTAATTTGATTGGAATTGAGCCAATGAAAAGTGGTTTTTGATTTCATGATAACATCGGGTTTGTTCGTTTTTGGCGAATTGCTAGTCTAATTCGATTGGAATCGAGCTAATGAAAAGTGAATTTTGATTTCATGATAACTTCGAGTTTGTTAATTTTTGGCGAATTGCTAGCCTAATTCGATTGGAATCGAGTCAATGAGAAGTGGTTTTTGATATCATGATAACTTCGAGTTTGTTCGTTTTTGGAGAATTGCTGGTCCAATTCGATTGGAATCGAGACAGTGAAAAGTTGTTTTTCATTTCAAGATAACTTCGGGTTTGTTCTTCTTTGGTGAATTGCTAGTCTAAATCGATTAGAATCGAGCCAATGAAAAGTGGCTTTCAATTTCATGACAACTTCGGGTTTGTTCGTTTTTTGGCGAATTGCTAGTCTAAAGCGATTGGAATCGAGCCAATGAAAAGTGGCTTTTGATTTCATGATAACTTCGGGTTCGTTCATTTTAGCCGAATTGCTAGTCTAAATCGATTGGAATCGAGCCATTGAAAAGTGGCTTTTGATTTCGTGATAACTTCGGGTTTGTTCCCTTTGGTGAATTGCTAGTCTAATTCGATTGGAATCGAGCCAATGAAAAGTGGTTTTTCATTTCATGACAACTTCGCGTTTGTTCGTTTTTGGCGAATTGCTAGTCTAATTCGATTGGAATCGAGCCAATGAAATGTGGTTTTTCATTTCATGATAGCTTTGGGTTTGTTCATTTTTGGCGAATTGCTAGTCTAAATCAATTGGAATCGAGGCAATGAAAAGTGGCTTTTGATTTCATGATTACTTCGAGTTTGCTAATTTTGGCGATTCGCTAGTCTAATTCGATTGGAATCGAGCCAATGAAAAGTGGTTTTTCATTTCATTATAACTTCGAGTTTGTTTATTTTTGGCGAATTGCTAATCTAATTCGATTGGAACCGAGCTAATGAAAAGTGGTTTTTGATTTCATGATAACTTCGCGTTTGTTCTTTTTTGCGAATTGCTTGTCCAATTCGATTGGTATCGAGCCAAGGAAAAGTGGCTTTTGAATTCAAGATAAATTCATGTTTGTTGTTTTTTGGCGAATTGCTAGTCTAATTCGATTGGAATCGAGCCAACGAAAAGTGGCATTTGATTTCATGATAACTTTAGGTTTGTTCATTTTTGGCAAATTGCTAGTCTAATTCGATTGGAATCATGCCAATGAAATATTACTTTTGATTAATAGTAACTTCGGGTTTGTTCATTTTTGGCGAATTGCTAGTCTAAATCGATTGGAATTGAGCCAACGAAAACTGGTTTTTCATTCCATGATAACTTCGAGTTTGTTCGTTTTTTACGAATTGCTAGTCCAATTCGATTGGAATCGAGCAACTGAAAAATAGTTTTTGGTTTCTTGATAACGTCGGGTTTGTTCATTTTTGTGAATTGCTAGTCTAATTCAATTGGAATCGGGCCAACGAAAAGTGGCTTTTGAATTCAAGACAACTTCGTGTTTGTTCTTTTCTGGCCAATTGCTAGTCTAATTCGATTGGAATCGAGCCATTGAAAAGTACCTTTTTGATTTTATGATAACTTTAGGTTTGCACCTTTTTGGCGAATTACTCTTCTAATTCGATTAGAATCGAGACAAAGAAAAGTTGTTTTTCATTTCATGATAACTTTGGGTTTGTTCATTTTTGGCGAATTGCTAGTCTAATTCTATTGGAATCGAGCCAAAGAAAAGTGGTTTCTCATTTCATGTTGACTTCGAGTTTGTTCGTTTTTGGCAAATTGCTAGTCTAATCGATTGGAATCAAGCCAATGAAAAGTGGCTTTTGATTTCAGGATATCTTCGGGTTTGTTCATTTTGGCGAATTGCTAGTCTAATTCGAGTGGAATCGAGCCAATGAAAAGTGGTTTTTCATTGCAGGATATCTTCAGGTTGGTTCGTTTTGCTAATTGCTAGTCTAATTTGATTAGAATCGAGCCAATAAAAGGGGGCTTTTGATTTCCTGATAACTTTGGGTTTGTCCTTTTTGGCTAATTGCTAGTGTAATTCGATTGGAATCGAGTGAATAAAAAATGGTTTTTCATTTCATGTTAACTTCGAGTTTGTTCGCTTTTGGTGAATTGCTAGTCTAAATCGATAGGAATCGAGCCAATGAAAAGTGACTTTTGATTTCACGATAACTTCGGGTTTGTTCATTTTTTGCGAATTGCTAGTCTAATTCGATTGGAATCGAGCCAATGAAAAGTAGTTTTTCATTTCATAATAACTTCGGGTGTCTTCGTTTTTGGCAAACTACTAGTCTAATTCGATTGGAATTGAGCCAATGATAAGTGGTTTTTGATTTCATGATAACTTCAGGTTTGTTCATTTTTGGCGAATTGCTAGCCTAATTCGATTGGAATCGAGCCAATGAGAAGTGGTCTTTGATTTCATGATAACTTCGGGTTTGTTAGCTTTTGGAGAATTGCTAGTCTAAATCGATTGGACTCGAGACAATGAAAAGTTGTTTTTCATTTCATGATAACTTCGGGTTTGTTCATTTTTGGAGAATTGCTAGTCTAATTCTATTGGAATCGAGACAATGAAAAGTGGTTTTACATTTCATGATCACTTCCGGTTTGTTCGTTTTTAGCGAATTGCTAGTCTAATGCAATGAGAATCGAGCCACTGAAAAGTGGTTTTTCATTTCATAATAACTTCGGGTTTGTTCATTTTTGACAAATTGCTAGTCTAAATCGATTGGAATTGAACCAATGATAAGTGGTTTTTGATTTCATGATAACTTCACGTTTGTTCATTTTTGGAGAATTAGTTGTCTAATTCGATTGGAATCGAGACAATGAAAATTGTTTTTTCGTTTCGTGATAACTTCGGGTTCGTTCATTTTTTGAGAATTGCTAGTCTAATTCAATTGGAATCAAGACAATGAAACGTGGTTTTTAATTTCATGATAGCTTCCGGTTTGTTCATTTTTGGCAAATTGCTAGTCTAATGCGATTGGAATTGAGCCGCGGAAAAGTGGTTTTTCATTTCATAATAATTTCGGGTTTGTTCATTTTTGGCGAATTGCTAGTCCAATTCGATTGGAATCGAACCAATGAAAAGTTGTTTTTCATTCCATTATAACTTCGGGTGTGTTCGTTTTGGCGAATTGCTAGTCTAATTTGATTGGAATTGAGCCAATGAAAAGTGGTTTTTGATTTCATGATAACTTCGGGTTGTTCATTTTTGGCGAATTGCTAGTCTAATTAGATTGGAATCGAGCTAAAGAAAAGTGGTTATTGATTTCATGATAACTTCGGCTTTATTAATTATCGGCGAATTGCTAGCCTAATTCGGTTGGGATCGAGCCAATGAGAAGTGGTTTTTGATTTCATGATAACTTCGGGTTTGTTCGTTTTTGGAGAATTGCTAGTCTAATTCGATCGTAATCGCGACAATGAAAAGTGGTTTTTCATTTCATGATAACTTCGGGTTTGTTCGTTTTTTGCGAATTGCTAGTCTAAATCGATTGGAATCGAGCCAATGAAAAGTGGTTTTCGATTTCATGATAACTTCGGGCTTGTTTGTTTTTAGCGAATCGCAAGTCTAATTCGGTTGGAATCAAGCTAAAGAAAGGTTGTTTTTAATTTCTTGATAACTTCGGCTTTGTTCATTTTTGGTGAATTGCTAGTATAAATCGATTAGAATCGAGCCACTGAAAAGTGGCTTTTGATTTCTTGATAACTTTAGATTTGTTCAATTTTTGGCTTGCTAGTCTAATTCGATTGGAATTGAGCCAAAGAAAAGTGGTTTTTAATTTCGTGATAACTTCGGGTTTGTTCCCTTTTGGAGAATTGCTAGTGTAAATCGATTGGAATCGAGCCAATGAATAGTGGCTTTTGATTTCTTGATAACTTTGGATTTGTTCATTTTTGGCGAATTGCTAGTCAATTCGATTGGAATCGAGCCAAAGAAAAGTGGTTTTTCATTTCATGATAACTTCGAGTTTGTACATTTTTGGCGAATTGCTAGTCTTTTTCGATTGGAATCGAGCTAAAGAAAAGTGGTTTCTCATTTCATGATGACTTCGGGTTTGTTCATTTTTGGCGAATTGCTAGTCTAATCGTTTGGAATCGAGCTAATGAAAAGTGACTTTTGATTTCAGGATATCTTCGGGGTTGTTCATTTTTGGCGAATTGCTAGTCTAATTCGATTGGAATCGAGCTAATGAAAAGTGGTTTCTCATTCCATGATATCTTCAGGTTTGTTCCTTTTGGTCAATTACTAGTCCTATTTGATTGGAATTGAGCCAATGAAATGCTTTTTTGATTTCATGATAACTTCGGGTTTGTTCATTTTTGGCGAATTGCTAGTCTAATTCGATAGGAATGGAGCTAATGAAAAGTGGTTTTTGATTTCATGATAACTTCGGGTTTGTTCATTTATGGCGAATTGCTGGCCTGATTCGATTCGAATCGAGCCAATGAGAAGTGGTTTTTGATTTCATGATAACTTCGGGTTTGTTCCTTTTTAGCGAATTGCTAGTCTAATTCGATTGGAATGGAGACAATGAAAAGTATTTTTCATTTCATGACAACTTCGGGTTTGTACAATTTTGGCGAATTGCTAGTCTAAATCGATTGGAATCGAGCTAATGAAAAGTGGCTTTCGATTTCATGATAACTTCGGGTTCGTTCATTTTAAGCGAATTGCAAGTCTAAATCGATTGGAATCGAGCGAAAGAAAAGTGGTTTTTACTTTCATGATAACTTTAGGTTGTTTTGTTTTTGGCGAATTGCTAGTCTAAATCGATTGGAATCGAACCAATGAAAAGTGGCTTTTGATTCCATGATAACTTCGGGTTTGTTCATTTTTGGTGAATTGCTAGTCTAATTCGATTGGAATCTAGCCAAAGGAAAGTGGTTCTTCATTTCATCATAACTTTGGGTTTGTTCATTTTTGGTGAATTGCTAGCGTAAATCGATTGGAATCGAGCCAAAGAAAAGTGGCCATTGATTTCATGATAACTCCAGGTTTGTTCGTTTTTGGTGAATTGCTACCTAATTTGATTGGAATAGAGCCAAAGAAAAGTGGTTTTTCATTTCATGATAACTTCTGGTTTGTTCGTTTTTGGCGAGTTGCTAGTGTAAATCAATTGGAATCAAGCAAATGAAAAGTGGCCTTTGATTTCATGATAACTTCTGGTTTGTTCATTTTTGGCGAATTGCTAGTCTAATTCGACTGGAATCGAGCTAATGAAAAGTGGTTATTGATTTCATGATAACTTCGGGTTTGTTCGTTATTGGTGAATTGCTAGTGTAAATCGATTGGAATCGAGCCAAAGAAAAGTGGCCTTTGATTTCATGATAACTTCGGGTTTTGTTCGTTTTTGGCGAATTGCAACCTAATTTGATTGGAATAGAGCCAAAGAAATGTGGTTTTTCATTTCACGACAACTTCTGGTTTGTTCATTTTTGGCGAGTTGCAAGTGTAAATCGATTGGAATCGAGCCAATGAAAAGCGGCTTTTGATTTCATGATAACTTCAGGTTCGTTCGTTTTTGGCGAGTTGTAAGTCTAATTCGATTGGAATCGAGCAGAAAAAAGTGGTTTTCAATTTCATGATAACTTCGAATTTGTTCATTTTTGGCGAATTGCTAGTCTAAATCGATTGGAATTGAGCTAATGAAAAGTGGCTTTCGACTTCATGATAACTTCGGGATTGTTCATTTTTGGCGAATTGCTAGTCTAAATCGATTGGAATCGAGCCAACAAAATGTGGCTTATGATTTTATTATAACTTCAGGTTTGCTCATTTTTTATGAATTACGAGTCTAATTCGATTGGAATCGAGCCAACAAAATGTGGCTTATGATTTTATTATAACTTCAGGTTTGCTCATTTTTTATGAATTACGAGTCTAATTCGATTGGAATCGAGCCAACAAAATGTGGCTTATGATTTTATTATAACTTCAGGTTTGCTCATTTTTTATGAATTACGAGTCTAATTCGATTGGAATCGAGCCAACAAAATGTGGCTTATGATTTTATTATAACTTCAGGTTTGCTCATTTTTTATGAATTACGAGTCTAATTCGATTGGAATCGAGCCAACAAAATGTGGCTTATGATTTTATTATAACTTCAGGTTTGCTCATTTTTTATGAATTACGAGTCTAATTCGATTGGAATCGAGCCAACAAAATGTGGCTTATGATTTTATTATAACTTCAGGTTTGCTCATTTTTTATGAATTACGAGTCTAATTCGATTGGAATCGAGCCAACAAAATGTGGCTTATGATTTTATTATAACTTCAGGTTTGCTCATTTTTTATGAATTACGAGTCTAATTCGATTGGAATCGAGCCAACAAAATGTGGCTTATGATTTTATTATAACTTCAGGTTTGCTCATTTTTTATGAATTACGAGTCTAATTCGATTGGAATCGAGCCAACAAAATGTGGCTTATGATTTTATTATAACTTCAGGTTTGCTCATTTTTTATGAATTACGAGTCTAATTCGATTGGAATCGAGCCAACAAAATGTGGCTTATGATTTTATTATAACTTCAGGTTTGCTCATTTTTTATGAATTACGAGTCTAATTCGATTGGAATCGAGCCAACAAAATGTGGCTTATGATTTTATTATAACTTCAGGTTTGCTCATTTTTTATGAATTACGAGTCTAATTCGATTGGAATCGAGCCAACAAAATGTGGCTTATGATTTTATTATAACTTCAGGTTTGCTCATTTTTTATGAATTACGAGTCTAATTCGATTGGAATCGAGCCAACAAAATGTGGCTTATGATTTTATTATAACTTCAGGTTTGCTCATTTTTTATGAATTACGAGTCTAATTCGATTGGAATCGAGCCAACAAAATGTGGCTTATGATTTTATTATAACTTCAGGTTTGCTCATTTTTTATGAATTACGAGTCTAATTCGATTGGAATCGAGCCAACAAAATGTGGCTTATGATTTTATTATAACTTCAGGTTTGCTCATTTTTTATGAATTACGAGTCTAATTCGATTGGAATCGAGCCAACAAAATGTGGCTTATGATTTTATTATAACTTCAGGTTTGCTCATTTTTTATGAATTACGAGTCTAATTCGATTGGAATCGAGCCAACAAAATGTGGCTTATGATTTTATTATAACTTCAGGTTTGCTCATTTTTTATGAATTACGAGTCTAATTCGATTGGAATCGAGCCAATGAAAAGTGGCTTTTGATTTCATGATAACTTCGGGTTTGTTCGTTTTTTGCGAATTGCTAGTCCAATTCGATTGGAATTGAGCCAATGAAAAGTGGTTTTCGGTTTCTAGTTTCTTGATAACGTCGGGTTTGTTCATTTTTGGCCAATTGCTAGTCTAATTCGATTGGAATCAAGCCAACAAAATGTGGCTTATGATTTTATTATAACTTCAGGTTTGCTCATTTTTTATGAATTACGAGTCTAATTCGATTGGAATTGAGCCAATAAAAAGTGGTTTTTCATTTCATGTTAACTTCGGGTTTGTTCATTTTTGGCGAATTGCTAATCTAAATCGATTGGAATCGAGCCAATGAAAAGTGACTTTTTATTTCATGAAAACTTTGGGTTTGTTCATATTTTACGAATTGCTAGTCTAATTCGATTGGAGTCAAGCCAATGAAAAGTTGTTTTTCAATTCATGATAACTTCGGGTTTGTTCATTTTTGGTCAATTGCTAGTCCAAAACGATTGCAATCGAGCCAATGAAAAGTGACTTTTGATTTCATGATAATTTCGGGTTTGTTGGTTTTTGGCGAGTTGCTAGTCTAAAACGATTGGAATCGAGTGAATGAAAAGTGGGTTTTCATTTCATGATCACAACGGGTTTGTTCATTTTTGGCGAATTGCTAGTCTAAATCGATTGGAATTGAGCCAATGAAAAGTGACTTTTGATTTTATGATAACTTCAGGTTTGTTCATTTTTTGCGAATTGCTAGTTTAATTCGATTGGAATCGAGCCAATGAAAAGTGGTTTTTCATTTCATAATAATTTCAGGTTTGTTTATTTTTGGCGAATTGCAAGTCGAATTCGATTGGAATCGAGCCAAAGAAAAGTGGTTTTTAATTTCATGATAACTTCAGGTTTGTTGGTTTTTGGCGAATTGCTTGTCTAAATCGATTGGAATCGAGCCAATGAAAAGTGGCTTTTGATTTCATGATATCTTCGGGTTTGTTCGTTTTGGAGAATTGATAGTCTAATTCGATTTGAATGCTGCTAATGAAAAGTGGTTTTTGATTTCTTGATAACTTCGGATTTCTTCATTTTCGTTGAATTGCTAGTCTAATTTGATTGGAATCGAGCAAAAGAAAAGTGATTTTTCATCTCATGATAACTTCGACTTTGTTCATTTTTAATGAATTGCTAGTCTAAATCGATTGGAATCGAGCCACTGAAAAGTGACTTTTGATTTCATGATAACTTCGGGTTTGTTCGTTTTTTGCGAACTGCTAGTCGAATTCGATTGGAATCGAGCCAATGAAAAGTGGTTTTTCATTTCATGATAACTTCGAGTTTGTTCGTTTTTGGTGAATTGCTAGTCCAATTCGACTGGAATCGAGCCAATGAAAAGTGGCTTTTGATTTCATGATAACTTCGAGTTTGTTAGTTTTTGGTGAATTGCTAGTCTAATTCGATTGGAATTGAGCCAATAAAAAGTTGTTTTTCATTTCATGATAACTTCGGGTTTGTTCATTTTTGGCGAATTGCTAGTCTTAATCGATTGGAATCGAGCTAATGAAAAGTGACTTTTAATTTCATGATAACTTCGGGTTTGTTCGTATTTTGCGAATTGCTAGTCTAATTCAATTGGAATCGATACGATGAAAAGTGGTTTTTCATTTCATGATAACTTCGGGTTTGTTCGTTTTTGGCGAATTGCTAGTCTAAAATGATTGGAATCGAGCAAATGAAAAGTGGCTTTTGATTTTCTGATAACTTTAGCTTTTTTCATTTTTGTCCAATTGCTACTCTAATTCGATTGGAATTGTCCCAACGAAAAATGGCTTTCGATTTTATGATAACTTCGGGTTTATTCTTTTTAGGTGAATTGCTAGTTTAATTCGATTGGAACCGATCCAAAGAAAAGAGGTTTTTAATTTCATGATAACTTCGGGTTTGTTGGTTTTTTGCGAATTGCTAGTCTAAATCAATTGGAATAGAGCCAATGAAAAGTGGCTTTTGATTTCATGATATCTTCGGGTTTGTTCGTTTTGGCAAATTAGCAGTCTAATTCAATTCGAATCTAGCTAATGAAAAGTGGTTTTTGATTTCTTGATAACTTCGGATTTCTTCATTTTTGTCGAATTGCTAGTCTAATTCGATTGGAATCGAGCCAAAGAAAAGTGGTTTTTTCATTTCATGATAACTTTGACTTTGTTCATTTTTGACGAATTGCTAGTTTAAATCGATTGGAATCGAGCCATTGAAAAGTGACTTTTGATTTCATGATAACTTCGGGTTCGTTCATTTTTTGCGAATTGCTAGTCTAATTCGATTGGAATCTAGCCAATGAAAAGTGGTTTTTCATTTCATGATAACTTTGGGTGTGTTCGTTTTTGGCGAATGGCTAGTCTAAAACGATTGGAATCAATCAAATGAAAAGTAGCTTTTATTTTCATGATGACTTCGAGTTTGTTTGTTTTTGGCGAATTGCTAGTCTAATTCTATTGGAATTAAGCAAATAAAAAGTTGTTTTTCATTTCATGATAACTTCGGGTTTGTTCATTTTTGGTGAATTGCTAGTCTAAATCGATTGGAATCGAGCCAATGAAAAGTGACTTTTAATTTCATGATAACTTCGGGTTTGTTCTTTTTTGCGAATTGCTAGTCTAAAATGATTGGAATCAATCAAATGAAAAGTAGCTTTTATTTTCATGATAACTTCGAGTTTGTTTGTTTTTGGCGAATTGCTAGTCTAATTCTATTGGAATTAAGCCAATAAAAAGTTGTTTTTCATTTCATGATAACTTCGGGTTTGTTCATTTTTGGTGAATTGCTAGTCTAAATCGATTGGAATCGAGCCAATGAAAAGTGACTTTTAATTTCATGATAACTTCGGGTTTGTTCGTTTTTTGCGAATTGCTAGTCTAATTCGATTGGAATCGAGCCAATGAAAAGTAGTTTTTTATTTCATGATAACTTCGGGTTTGTTCGTTTTTGGCGAATTGCTAGTCTAAAACGATTGGAATCGAGCAAACGAAAAGTGGCTTTCGATTTCCTGATAACTTAGGTTTTTTTTGTTTTTGTCCAATTGCCACTCTAATTAGATTTGAATTGTGCCAACAAAAATGGCTTTGGATTTTATGATAACTTCGTGTTTATTCGTTTTAGGTGAATTGCTGGTCTAATCCGATTGGAATCGAGCCAAAGAAAATTGGTTTTTCATTTCGTGATAACTTCGGGTTTTTTCATTTTTTACGAATTGCTAAACTAAATAGATTGGAATCGAGCCAATGAAAACGGGCTTTTGATTTCTTGATAACTTCGGGCTTGTTCATTTTTAGTGAATTGCTAGTCTAATTCGATTGGAATTGAGCCAATAAAAAGTGGTTTTTCATTTCATGATAACTTCTGATTTCTTCTTTTTAGCGAATTGCTAGTCGAATTTGATTGGAATCGAGCCAATGAAAAGTGATTTTTGATTTCATATTAACTCCAATTTTGTTCATTTTTTGCAAATTGCTAGTCTAATTCGATTAGAATCGAGCTAATGAAAAGTGGTTTTTGATTTCATGATAACTTCTGGCTTGTCCGTTGCTAATCTAGTTCGATTGAATCGAGCCAAAGAAAAGTGGTTTTTTATTTCATGATAAGATCAACTTTGTTCGTTTTGGGGAATTGCTCGTCTAATTCGATTGGAATGGAGCTAATGAAAAGTGGCTTTTGATTTCATAACTTCGGGTTTTTTCGTTTTTGGCGAATTGCTAATCTAATTCGATTGAAATCGATCCAAAGAAAAGTTGTTTTTCATTTCATGATAACTTTGGATTTGTTCATTTTTACTGAATTGCTAGTCTAAATCGATTGGAATCAAGCCAATGAGAAGTTGCTTTTGATTTCATGATAACATCGGGTTTGTTCATTTTTGACGAATAGCTAGTCTAATTCGATTGGAATCGAGCTAAAGAAAAGTGGTTTTTCATTTCATGATAACATCAGGTCTTTTCGTTTTGGCGAATTGCTCATCTAATTCAATTGGAATCGAGCTAATGAAATGTGGTTTTTGATTTCACGATAACTTTGGGTTTTTACATTTTTGGCGAATTGCTAGTCTAATTTGGTAGGAATCGAGCCAATAAAAAGTGCTTTTTGATTTCATGATAACTTCCGGTTCGTTCGTTTTTGGCGAATTGCTAGTCTAATTCGATTGGAATCGAGCCAAAGAAAAGCGGTTTTTCATTTCAGCATAACTTCGGGTTTGTTCGTTTTTGGCGAATTGCTAGTCTAAATAGATTGGAATCGAGCCAATGAAAAGGGGCTTCTGATTTCATGATAACATCGGGTTTGTTCATTTTTTGCGAATTGCTAGTCTAATTCGATTGGAATCGAGCCAATGAAAAGTGATTTTTCATTTCACAATAACTTCGGGTTTCTTCATTTTTGGCGAATTGCTAGTCTAATTCGATTGGAATCAAGCCAATGAGAAGTGGTTTTTGATTACATGATAACTTCAGGTTTTTTCTTTTCTACGAAATGCTAGCCTAATTCGATTGGAATCGAGTCAATGAGAAGTGGTTTTTGATTTCATGATAACTTCGGGTTTGTTCATTTTTGGAGAATTGCTAGTCTAAATCGATTGGAATCGAGAAAATGAAAAGTGGTTTTTCATTTCATGATAACTTCCTGTTTGTTCGTTTTTGGAGATTTGCTAGTCTAATTCAATTGGAACTGAGACAATGAAAAGTGGTTTTTCATTTCATGATAACTTCCGGTTTGTTCGTTTTTGGCAAATTGCTAGTCTAATGCGATTGGAATCGAGCCACTGAAAAGTGATTTTTCATTTCATAATAACTTCGAGTTTGTTCGTTTTTGGCGAATTGCTAGTCTAAATCGATTGGAATCGAGCAAATGAAAATTGGTTTTCGATTTCATGATAACTTCAGGTATGTTCATTTTTAACGAATTATGCATCTAAATCGATTGGAATCGAGCCAACGAGAAGTGGTTTTTGATTTCATGATAACTTGAGGTTTGTTCATTTTTGGAGAATTGCTAGTCTAATTTGATTGGAATCGAGACAATGAAAAGTGGTTTTTCAGTTCATGATAACTCCGGGTTTGTTCGTTTTCGGCGAATTTCTAGTCTAAAACGATTGGAATCGAGCAAATGAAAAGTGGCTTTTGATTTCCAGATAACTTTGGTTTTTTTCGTTTTTGCCCAATTGTTACTCTAATTCAATTGGAATTCTGCCAACAAAAAATGGCTTTCAATTTTATGATAACTTCGGGTTTATTCGTTTTAGGTGAATTGTAGTCTAATTTGATTGGAATCGAGCCAAAGAAAAGAGGTTTTTAATTTCATGATAACTTCGAGTTTGTTGGTTTTTGGCGAATTGCTAGTTTAAATTGATTGGAATCAAGCCAATGAAAAGTGGCTTTTGATTTCATGATATCTTCGGGTTTGTTCGTTTTGGCGAATTGGTAGTCTAATCCGATTCGAATCCAGCTAATGAAAAGTAGTTTTTCATTTCTTAAAAACTTCGGATTTCTTCGTTTTTCTCAAATTGCTAGTCTAATTCGATTGGAATCGGGCCAAAGAAAAGTGGTTTTTCATTTCATGATAACTTCGACTTTGTTCATTTTTGACGAATTGCTAGTCTAAATCGACTGGAATCGAGTAAATGAAAAGTGATTTTTGATTTCATGATAACTTCGGGTTTGTTCGTTTTTTGCAAATTGCTAATCTAATTCGATTGGAATCGAGCCAATGAAAAGTGGTTTTTCATATCATGATAACTTTGGGTGTGTTCGTTTTTGGCGAATTGCTAGTCTAAAACGATTGGAATCGAGCAAATGAAAAGTGGCTTTTAATTTCATGATAACTTCGAGTTTGTTTCTTTTTGGTGAATTGCTAGTCTAATTCGACTGGAATTGAGCCAATAAAAAGTTGTTTTTCATTTCATGATAACTTCGGGTTTGTTCAATTTTGGCGAATTGCTAGTCTAAATCGATTGGAATAGAGCCAATGAAAAGTGACTTTTAATTTCATGACAACTTCAGGTTTCTTAGTATTTTGCGAATTGCTAGTCTAATTCGATTAGAATTGAGCCGATGAAAAGTGGTTTTTCATTTCATGATAACTTCGGGTTAGTTCGTTTTTGGTGAATTGCTAGTCTAAAACGATTGGAATCGAGCAAATGAAAAGTGGCTTTTGATTTTCTGATAACTTTGGTTTTTTTTCGTTTTTGTCCAATTGCTACTCTAATTCGATTGGAATTGTGCCACCGAAAAATGGCTTTGGATTTTATGATAACTTCAGGTTTATTCGTTTTAGGTGAATCGCTATTCTAATTCGATTGGCATCGAGCCAAGGAAAAGTGGTTTTTTCATTTTGTGATAACTTTGGGTTTTTTCATTTTTTACGAATTACTAATCTAAATAGATTGGAATCGAGCCAATGAAAACGGGCTTTTGATTTCCTGATAAATTTGGGCTTGTTCGTTTTAAGCGAATTGCTAATCGAATTCGATTGGAATTGAGCCAATAAAAAGTGGTTTTTCATTTCATGATAACTTCGGATTTCTTCATTTTTAGCGAATTGCTAGTCGAATTTGATTGGAATCGAGCCAATGAAAAGTGGTTTTTGATTTCGTGATAACTTCGGTTTTGTTCATTTTTCGCAAATTGCTAGTCTAATTCGATTAGAATCGAGCTAATGAAAAGTGGTTTTTGATTTCATGATAACTTTCGACTTCTCCATTTTTGGCAAATTGCTAATCTAATTTGATTGGAATCGAGCTAAAGAAAAGTGGTTTTTCATTTCATGATAAGATCAGGTTTGTTCATTTTGGGGAATTGCTCGTCTAATTTGATTGGAATGGAGCTACTGAAAAGTGGCTTTTGATTTCATGATAACTACAGTTTTTTCATTTTTGGCGAATTGCTATTCTAATTCGATTGAAATCGATCCAAAGAAAAGTTGTGTTTCATTTCAAGATAACTTCAGAGTTGTTCATTTTTACCGAATTGCTAGTCTAAATCGATTGGAATCAAGCCAATGAGAAGTGGCTTTTGATTTCATGATAGCATCGGGTTTGTTCATTTTGGCGAATAGCTAGTCTAATTCGATTGGAATCGAGCCAAAGAAAAGTGGTTTTTCATTTCATGATAACATCAGTTTTGTTCGTTTTGACGAATTGCTCATCTAATTTGATTGGAGTCGAGCTAATGAAACGTGGTTTTTGATTTCACGATAACTTTGGATTTTTTTCATTTTTGGCGAATTGCTAGTCTAATTCGATAGGAATCGAGCCAATGAAAAGTGCTTTTTGATTTCATGATAACTTTCGGTTCGTTCATTTTTGGCGAATTGCTAGTCTAATTCGATTGGAATCAAGCCAAAGAAAAGCAGTTTTTCATTTCAACATAAGTTCGGGTTTGTTCTTTTTGGCGACTTGCTAGTCTAAATAGATTGGAATCGAGCCAATGCAAAGGGGCTTCTGATTTCATGATAACGTCGGGTTTGTTCATCTTTTGCAAATTGCTAGTCTAATTCGATTGGAATCGAGCCAATGAAAACTGGTTTTTCATTTCATAATAACTTCCGGCTTCTTCATTTTTGGCGAATTGCTAGTCTAATTCGATTAGAATCGAGCCAATGAGAAGTGGTTTCTGAATACACGATAAATTCGGGTTTTTTCTTTTTTGCGCAACGCTAGCCCAATTCGATTGGAATCGAGTCAATGAGAAGTGGTTTTTGATTTCATGATAACTTCGGATTTGTTCATTTTTGAAGAATTGCTAGTCTAAATCGATTGGAATCGAGACAATGAAAAGTGGTTTTTCATTTCATGATAACTTTCGATTTGTTCATTTTTCGAGAATTGCTAGTCTAATTCGATTGAAATCGAGACAATGAAAAGTGGTTTTTCATTTCATGATATCTTCCGGTTTGTTCATTTTTGGCGAATTGCTAGTCTAATGCGATTGGAATCGAGCCACTGAAAAGTGGTTTTTCATTTCATAATAACTTCGGGTTTGTTCATTTTTGGCGAATTGATAGTCTAAATCAATTGGAATCGGGCAAATGAAAAGTGGTTTTCGATTTCTTGATAACTTCGGGTTTGTTCATTTTTGGCGAATTGCTAGTCTAATTCGATTAGAATCAAGTCAAAGAAAAGTGGTTTTTCATTTCATGATAACTTCAGGTTTGTTCTTTTTTGGCGAATTGTTAGTCTAAATTGATTGGAATCGAGACAATGAAAAGTGATTTTTCATTTCATGATAAGTTTGGGTTTATTCATTTTTTGCGAATTTCTAGTCTAAATCGATTGGAATCGAGCCAATGATAAGTGGCTTCTGATTTTACGGTGACTTTGGGTTCATTCATTTCTGGCTAATTGTAAGTCTAATTCGATTGGAATCGAGCCAAAGAAAAGTGGTTTTTAATTTCATGATAACTTCAGGTTTGTTCGTTTTTGGCGAATTGCTAGTCTAAATTGATTGGAATCGAGCAAATGAAAAGTGGCTTTTGATTTCAAGATAACTTTGGGTTTGTTCATTTTTGACGAATTGCTAGTCTAATTCCATTAGAATCGAGCCAAAGAAAAGTGGTTTTTCATTTCGTGATAACTTCGGGCTTGTTCTTTTTTGGCGAATTGGTAGTCTAAATCGATTGGAATCGAGACAATAAAAATTGGTTTTTCATTTCATGATAACTTTGGATTTATTCATTTTTGGCAAATTTCTATTCTAAATCGATTGGAATCGAGCCAATGAAAAGCGTCTTTTGATTTCATGGTGACTTTGGGTTCGTTCGTTTTTGGCGAATTACAAGTCTAATTCGACTGGAATCGAGCCAAAGAAAAGTGGTTTTTAATTTCATGATAACTTCGGGATTGTTTATTTTTAGCGAATTGCTAGTCGAAATCGATTGGAATCGAGCCAATGAAAATTGGCTTTTGATTTCGAGATAACCCCGGGTTCGTTTATTTTTGGCGAATTGCAAGTCTAATTCAATTGGAATCGAGCCAAAGAAAAGTGGTTTTTAATTTCATGGTAACTTCGGGTTTGTTCGTTTTTGGAGAATTGCTAGTCAAAATCGATTGGAATCGAGCCAATGAAAAGTGGCTTCTGATTTCATGATATATTCGAGTTTGTTCGTTTTGGAGAATTGGTAGTCTAATTCAATTCGAATCCAGCTAATGAAAAGTGGTTTTTGATTTCATGATAACTTCAGATTTCTTCATTTTTGGCGAATTGTTAGTCTAATTCGATTGGAATTGAGCCAAAGAAAAGTAGTTTTTCATTTCATGATAACTTCGGGATTGTTCGTTTTTGGCGAATTGCTAGTCTAAATCAATTGGAATCGAGCCAATGAAAAGTGACTTTTGATTTCATGATAACTTGGGTTTTTTTCGTTTTTTGCGAATTGCCAGTCTAATTCGATTGGAATCGAGCCAATGAAAAGTTGTTTTTCATTTGATAACTTCATGTTTGTTCATTTTTGGCGAATTGCTATTCTAAAACGATTGGAATGGAGCAAATGAAAAGTTGCTTTTGATTTCATGATAACTTCGAGTTTGTTCATTTTTGACGAATTGCTAGTCTAATTCGATTGGAATTGAGCCAATAAAAAGTGGTTTTTCATTTCATGATAACTTCGGGTTTGTTCATTTTTGGCGAATTGCTAGTCTAAATCGATTCTAATCGAGTCAATGAAAAGTGACTTTTTATTTCATGAAAACTTCGGATTTGTTCGTATTTTGCGAATTGCTAGTCTAATTCGATTGGAATCGAGCCAATGAAAAGTGGTTTTTCATTTCATGATAACTTCGGGTTTGTTTGTTTTTGGCGAATTGCTAGTCTAAAACGATTGCAATTGAGCCAATGAAAAGTGACTTTTGATTTCATGATAATTTCGGGTTTGTTTGTTTTTGGCGAATTGCTAGTCTAAAACGATTGCAATTGAGCCAATGAAAAGTGACTTTTGATTTCATGATAATTTCGGGTTTGTTTGTTTTTGGCGAGTTGCTTGTCTAAAACGATTGGAATCTAGCCAATGAAAAGTGGGTTTTCATTTCATGATCACTTCTGGTTTGTTCGTTTTTGGCGAATTGATAGTCTAAATCGATTGGAATTGAGCCAATGAAAAGTGAATTTTGATTTTATGATAAATTCTATATTGTTCGTTTTTTTGCGAATTGCTAGTCTAATTCGATTGAATCGAGCCAATGAAAAGTGGATTTTCATTTCATAATAACTTCGGGTTTGTTTATTTTTGGTAAATTACGAGTCGAATTCGATTGGTTTCTAGCCAAAGAAAAGTGGTTTTTAATTTCATGATAAGTTCGGGTTTGTTGGTTTTTGGCGAATTGCTAGTCTAAATCGATTGGAATCGAGCTAATGAAAAGTGGCTTTTGATTTCATGATATCTTCGGGTTTGTTCGTTTTCGCAAATTGGTAGTCTAATTTGATTAGAATCCAGCTAATGAAAAGTGGTTTTTGATTTCTTGATAACATCGGATTTCTTCATTTGTATCGAATTGCCAATCTAATTCGATTGGAATAGAGCCAAAGAAAAGTGGTTTTTCATTTCATGATAACTTCGGCTTTGTTCATTTTTGGCGAATTGCTAGTCTAAATCAATCGGAATCTAGCCAATGAAAAGTGACTTTTGATTTCATGATAACTTCGGGTTTGTTTATTTTTGGCGAATTGCAAGTCGAATTCGATTGGAATCGAGCTAAAGAAAAGTGGTTTTTAATTTCATGATAACTTCGGGTTTGTTGGTTTTTGGCGAATTGCTAGTCCAAATCAATTGGAATCGAGCCAATGAAAAGTGGCTTTTGATTTCATGATATCTTCGGGTTTGTTCGTTTTGGTGAATTGGTAGTCTAATTCGATTCAAATCCAGCTAATGAAAAGTGGTTTTTGATTTCATGATTGTAACGACCCAAATCTTATATAGATTTAGAAATCGTTACCAAACCTTTCATTCCATAAATAATTAAAATAATAAATATCCAACATGAAAATCTTTCTAGTTCCATCTATAAAATAAATAAAACACATGGAAGAACTTAAAAACAAATTATTAGATATATATATTTAATCATGTATAAGGAATTCTAAAAAAATATTGCTTTCATTGAATCTCCAATTATCGATCATCTTCACGTGTTGAACACTCAAGTCAAATTAAAATAACATCTTATTCCTATGTATTTCGGGAGATCCAATAAATTTATATCTAAGACTTATGAATTAAAACGAATTTGACACGGGTGTGGCAGACAAACATGAATTTTCTAACTCCTGGCATAATTAATACAGTGGTTCATAACACAATATTTCCCCCTAATTAGTGCATAATTTCAATTAGTTACTTAACTAAGTCAAAGGCAACGGATGGAATTAAATAACCCACAGAATGTTTATTTACTGCAATTAAAGAAAAAAAATCCAAAACAGAATTCATTTATGTAAAAAAAAAAACTACGAACAAGACATTGATTCATGACTAACACGTACAAGCAAAAACTATCAAATTCATATCATAATTAATGCTATGGATGTGAAGGGACACAAATGAAGGTGTGGGGGTGGCAGGGAATCATTGTGTTGACCCTAAATTTCCATCAATTTGGGGAAAATCAAAGTAAAGTACAAACATAGGCATGCAAACTATTAAATTCTTTCTTCCCAACGTATACGAAAGAACAGATTTGCAAATCGATAGGAAGGAAAATAACATTTAGTTCAAACTTCTATTTTTCATATCATATCTTTAGAACCGGTAAGAGCTCATATCATATCATATCTTTGGTACCGGATGGCCATAACATACATATCATAATCACATTACACATATCATAACTTTCATAAGTATAATATTTATCAAACATGAAGAAATAATTTAAATGGGACAACCCACTTGCACCTCGTAATCCTACCTTGATTTAATTTCCGGAAGAGAAATAATAAAATCAATTTCTTTTCTTCTATATTTTTCTGCCTCTATTGACAATGTGTGCGCGTACCAATATATTTTTTGTGTCTTTATTCTCGTGCAGTTCATTCCATATACATATGCAGTAATATTCATAGGAAAACGTGTGGGAGAGTGGGTATTTAGATAAAGTTAAAAAAAAACTATTTTTGAAACAAAATAGGAGACCCAAACCTTATCAATATAGGATCATGTACTGTCAACTAACCAATCACCCAACAGCCAAACATTACCCTACACGTCCATTTGGTTTCTCAACAACCACTCACGTGGTTGGGGCTCCCCATAATTCTCTCTCTCTCTCTCTCTCTCTACTTTATTTCATTTAATATACAAATCAATTATCACTTACCTACCACCTACTTAGAATCCTAGTACTTCACGTGATACCTCCCAATTCAAAACACACTTAATAAAATATTATTATTAATAATAAAACAATAAAATATCTCAACAACTTTCATCTCTCTCTCCACGTAAATTCTTCCAAAAACAAAAGTAATAAAAATAATATTTTAATGTTATATCTTCCGGCTTCGATAACTTGGGCTCGACTAATCCAAATTAATTTTTTCTCGAGCCTAAACTGCGTCTTTAATTACGGTCTATCCAACGAGCCCAATATCCATATATTAATCATTAACCCGCCAATATTTACATTTTAAGCCCAAAAAGATTAAATTTTACTTTATCTACACTTTAGTCACTAAACTTCCAAAATATTAAAATATAGCACACATAAATTAAATTCTAATCTATGAAATTTTGGGGACATTACAATCTCCCCTCCTTAAATATTTTCGTCCTCGAAAATTTACCTTAGTTAATTGAAAAGTTCTGGATACTTGGTTCTAAGCTCTTCTTCTTTCTCCCATGTTGATTCCTCTCGTCCATGATTTCGCCATTGCACCTTGACCAATGGAACTCCTTCTTCCTAAGTTGATGTACCTTTCTTTCCAAAATTACCGTCGGAATTTCTTCATATGATAGATCTTTTTGTGCATCCAATGTCTGATAGCTTACCACATGATTGGGATCATGAACATATTTTCTGAGCATCGAAACATGGAACACATTATGCACTGCTATTAGTTCAGGTGGCAAGGTAAGTCTGTAAGCCAAACTACCAATCCTTTCAAGAATTTCGAAAGGTCCGACGAACCGCGGTCTCAACTTTCCTTTCTTTCCAAATCTCAATACACCCTTCATTGGTGCTACCTTTAGAAAGACTTTGTCACCTATTTGAAATTCTAAATCCTTTCTTCTACTGTCAGCATAACTTTTCTGTCGATCTTGTGCAGCCTTTATTCTTGCTCTAATATTATCCACTGCCTCAACTGTTCGTTCAATGATTTCTGGACCCAAAATTCTGTTTTCCCCCACTTCATCCCAATGGATGGGGGATCTGCACTTTCTACCATAAAGAGCTTCATACGGGGCCATTCCTATAGTGGCCTGAAAACTATTGTCGTAAGCAAACTCCACTGACGGCAGGTGTGTCTCCCAACTACCTCCAAGATCCAAAACACATGTCCTTAACATATCTTCCAAAGTTTGGATGGTTCTTTCTGATTGTCCATCCGTCTGAGGATGATAAGCTGTGCTAAACTTCAGTTTTGTCCCCATGGCTGTTTGCAAACTTTTCCAAAATTTAGATGTGAACCTCGGGTCTCTATCTGAAACAATGGTGACTGGGACTCCATGCAACCTGACTATCTCCCTGTTGTATAATTGTGCCAGCTGTTCAAAGTTAAAGTTTACTTTAATTGGAAGAAAATGGGCTGACTTCGTCAGACGATCCACCACTACCCAGATAGCATTGTGACCTTTTGCTGATCTCGGGAGGCCTACCACAAAGTCCATCGTTATGTGTTCCCATTTCCATTCTGGAATATCCAACGGTTTCAGTAATCCTGATGGCCTTTGATGTTCTGCCTTAACCTATTGACAGATAATACATCTCTCCACGAACAGACCTATTCCTCTCTTCATGTTTCTCCACCAAAATACATCCCGGAGATCTCGGTACATTTTCGTACCACCTGGGTGAGTAGAATAAGGGGTTGAATGAGCCTCTTCTAATATCTCATTTCTTATAATTTCATCCTTAGGTACACACAGTCTTCCTTTGAAAGTTAGCGCATTATCTGCAGATACTTCAAACCCTATATGTTTATCTGTACCAATCTCGACCTTTATCTTCTGTAAAAATAGATCTTTATCCTGTGCCTCCTTGATTCGATCTCGAAGTGTAGGTGGAATCATGAATGTTCTTATTCTTGCCGAAATCTGAGTTGGCGGCGTGATAACTTCCAATCTCAATTTATCAAACTCCCTTATCAAGTGTTCCTGTACTGTTGGTAAAACTGCTAACTGTGTTCCTGTCTTTCTGCTTAGGGCATCTGCAACTACATTAGCCTTACCCGGATGGTAATGAATTGTGCAGTCATAATCCTTCACTAATTCCAACCATCTCCTCTGTCTCATGTTTAGTTCCTTCTGTGTGAAAAAGTATTTCAGACTCTTGTGGTCCGTATAAATTTCACACTTCCCACCATAAAGATAATGACACCATATCTTTAAGGCGTGAACAACTGTTGCAAGCTCCAAGTCATGCGTTGGATAGTTTTGTTCATACTATTTCAACTGTCTCGAGGCATAAGCAACCACTTTTCCATGCTGCATCAGTACACAACCCAAGCCCTGCTTGGAGGCATCGCTGTAAATCACAAATCCCTCTGAACCTTCAGGTATCGTCAATACAGGAGCTGACACTAGTCTCTGATTGAGTTCTTTAAAGCATTTTTCACATTTTTCTGTCCACTGAAACTTTACACCCTTTATTGTCAACTGAGTCATCGGCCCTACAATCTTTGAGAAGCCTTCAATGAATCTTCTATAATAACCAGCCAATCCCAAGAAACTGTGGACTTCACCGACACCGCTCGGCCTTGGCCAATTTGTTACTGCTTCCACTTTAGCGGGGTCTACTTCGATTCCTTGGGCGGTAACAACGTGACCTAGAAAACCTACATGATCAAGCCAGAATTCACACTTCTTGAATTTGGCATATAATTTCTCATTCCTCAAAGTTTCAAGTACAATTCGAAGTTGTTCCTCATGTTGCTTCTTTTCTTCTGAGTACACAAGTATGTCGTCAATAAACACTATGACGAACTGATCTAAATGCTGATGGAATACTCTATTCATGAGATCCATAAATACAGCTGGAGCATTGGTCAAACCAAAAGGCATGACAGTGAATTCATAATGCCCATAATGAGTCCTGAAAGCAGTTTTCGGTATATCGCTTGCCCTAATTTTTAGCTGGTGATACCCTGACCTCAAGTCGATCTTTGAAAATACTGCAGCAGCCCTTAACTTGTCAAACAAATCTTCTATTCTTGGTAGTGGGTACTTATTTTTGATGGTCAGATGGTTCAATTCACGATAGTCAATACACATCCTCATACTCCCATCCTTCTTCTTGACAAAAAGTACAGGTGCTCCCCAAGGAGATACACTTGGTCGTATGAAACCTTTCTCCAGTAACTCCTCTAATTGCAACTTCAATTCTTGTAGTTCTTTTGGTGCCATTCGGTACGGGGCCTTAGATACTGGTGCCGCTCCAAGAACTAAATCAATTGTAAATTCCACTTGTCTATCTGGTGGAATGCCTGCCAAATCTTCTGGGAATACATCTGCAAAGTTTCGGACGATGTTAATATCGTTAACGGTCATTTCTGTATGTTGAGAACTATTGATGTTAACTAAGAATCCCTAGCATGACTCCTTCCTTAACATCTTTTGTGCTTGCATAGCTGATATTAGGCGCGGTAAAGACTTGAACTTTGCTCCCAAGAAACGAAACTCTTCCTCTCCTGGTCTATGAAACAATACTTCTTTCTCGTAACATCGAATGGTTGCATGATTAATTCCCAACCAATCCATGCCTAAAATAACATCGAAATCTTTCATCTCCAAAAGGTACAAGTCTGCCTCTAATATTTTTCCGTCAATCTCTAATTTCATGTCCTTAGTCATCTGATTTGTACAAAGAGTTCTTCCTAAAGGGATGCTAACCTCTAGTTCATTATTCGTTCTTACACATGCAAAGTTGGACTTAGCGACGAATGATGTAGAGATAAAAGAATTGGTAGCCCAAGAATCAAATAGTACATAAGCAGGTACATGAGATAATAACAGAATACCTGTTTTCATAATTTATAGTGTTAGACTAACAACCAAGGGACGGATTTGGAAAAATGTGTAGTCCTAGGCAAAAAAAGAACATAAGCAAGTGTGTTAAAATATTAAATAATTTAGTACCTGCTATCACATTCGGATCCTGCTCCGCCTCATGCTGATTTAGTGCAAAAACTCGGGCCTTTCCTTTCTTGTTCTTGTCCTGATCATCATCCTTCCTTTTTGGTGGCTCTGTACAGTTGAGAGCAATGTGCCCTGGCTTACCACATCGAAAACACATGTTCTTCCCGAGTAAGCATTCACCCCTGTGGAGTTTATTACACTTAGGACACGGTGTAATATTCCCACTCGCTCCACCAATACGAACTCCTGTGTTTGGCCTTTTACTCTGCCAATTAGGTCTGTCCTTGTTTGGATCATTCCACTTTCTTTTTCCCGATGACTCCTTGCTTTGCTGGGCATACTGTTCAAAGGTAGTCCTCTGATATGAAATAGCATGAGCCCTCTCCAACATTTCACGATATGAGGTGAAACGATGGGACATAATGATCATGCTGATCTCAGGGCACAGTCCATTCTCGGACCTCCTAATCTTCTTAACTTCTGTATCCACCAAGTGCGGGGCATACCTTGAGAGCTGCTCAAACTGTCTTTCATAATCAGTAAGTGACATACTCCCTTATCTGAGCTGCAAAAATTCTGATTCCTTGAAGTCTCTCAAAGCCTGTGAGAAATATTTTGCCATCACATCATCTTTAAACTGCTCCCAAGTCAGATTACGTTGCTGCTCTTTCGTCATTGTACGTGAAACAGATTCCCACCAGTGACCAGCTGCTCCAATCAACATAAATTCTGCACATAATACTTTCTGTGCATCCGTACAAGCAATGTGTCGAAATATGCGCTCCAGGCCTCTAATCCACTCTTCGACAACCAGTGGTTCAGAATTACCATCGAAAGTGGAAGGCTTGTACCTACGAAACTGTTCAACCACTGAGACAGCTCCAAGGGCAAAATGCGGTGCATTCTACTGTGGCGGTGCATTTTGTGGTGGAGGTGCTTGATTTTGCCCGCTCAACTCTTGTACCGCTCGTAGTAAATCGCGCATCAAATTCGTATGAGTAGGTGGTGCCATTTCCTAAAATTTAATATGAAGTCACCAATCATACTTAGTACTAAGTCTAATAAGTTATAATTATCTATGACAATATATATCATAATTTAGTGGGAAAAATAAACGTGCATGTCTTAACATTTAAAGATAGGAAATTTAAAGCATTTAAATCTCGCAAAAAGCTTTAAGTACATTTATCTTCTTACCCTTTTTGCATACCTTACAGTCGTTGGAGGGTGGTCGATTGGTGGTCGTTGAGTGCCAAAGATCATTCACATATTTCATAACTTTTAATTTAATATTATCGTTAAATTCATAAATAAATAAAAAATATTAACCTTAAACAAATATTATCTAGGAAAACAAGTAAGCAAATAAGCCTTTTTATAACATGTAACAAAAAAGAAAATTCAATATATATATATAACATCACATAAATTTTTTTTATCCTACACTGTTCACGTGAACAGTAACAGTACTATTCACGTGAACGGTCCGGTCACTGTTCACAATAAATTTTTTTTTTTATTCGAAACACAAAACTACACAATCAACAAGGTGTATTAAATGTATATTAAGGTAAACCTGCACACACCTTTCAATGTTAAAATGATGGTTTGACCTTTGAATTTCAACATTTTTTGGCAATAATTAAATGCTCTGACATAGTATGTCACCTCCAACATTAAACAATTAATTTACCATTAAAAATTATAAAAGTGGGCAGTACTATGGAGTTAAAACACGGGCGTAGTTTCCAACGTATATATTATATAATCCACACACATGCTTATTGATACATATATATGCCCCCGCACGAATTATAACATATAGGCAGAATCATGCATTTCACGTACGATTAATTCGATCAAATTCTAACACCATGAACAGTATGTGACACTATTCACGAGAACAGTAACCTTACTGTTCATCATTTTTTTTTGTCTAAGTCCATGTCCTTTTCTGATCATTTTCCTTGAATCTGGAGCCTTTGAAATATACATATAAATCAATTCAAAATTTTAATGGCCATGTGCATAGTAAGTGTAACAATAATTAATTTCAATAAAAACCTTGATTTAGTCTAACAGCAAATGTTTCCATGCATTAATTGGTTTCTTCAGCTTCAAATTTTACACGTTACTGCCTCTCCCTTTTATTTTATTATTTTATTCTTTGTAAAACCCAGAATAAGTCCATTTAATTTATGGCCAGAATTTTATTTTTTATTTATTTATTTTTCAAAACCGAATTATGAGAATACATGTGAGTCGACAGGAATTTAAACCTATACTCTGATACCAAACTGTAGCGACCCAAATCTTATATAGATTTAGAAATCGTTACCAAACCTTTCATTCCATAAATAATTAAAATAATAAATATCCAACATGAAAATCTTTCTAGTTCCATCTATAAAATAAATAAAACACATGGAAGAACTTAAAAACAAATTATTAGATATATATATTTAATCATGTATAATGAATTCTAAAAAAATATTGCTTTCATTGAATCTCCAATTATCGATCATCTTCACGTGTTGAACACTCAAGTCAAATTAAAATAACATCTTATTCCTATGTATTTCGGGAGATCCAATAAATTTATATCTAAAACCTATGAATTAAAACGAATTTGACACGGGTGTGGCAGACAAACATGAATTTTCTAACTCCTGGCATAATTAATACAGTGGTTCATAACACAATATTTTCCCCTAATTAGTGCATAATTTCAATTAGTTACTTAACTAAGTCAAAGGCAACGGATGGAATTAAATAACCCACAGAATGTTTATTTACTGCAATTAAAGAAAAAAAATCCAAAACAGAATTCATTTATGTAAAAAAAAAAACTACGAACAAGACATTGATTCATGACTAACACGTACAAGCAAAAACTATCAAATTCATATCATAATTAATGCTATGGATGTGAAGGGACACAAATGAAGGTGTGGGGG